>NW_025900161.1:0-158095 GCF_022539505.1 Lolium rigidum
GGGCTGGACTTCTTCCTTCATGATCAACGACAAGCTCGGGCCGCCCGATGGGCCACATGCCTCATCACCGTCTGTGGGCCACCCGGGCTTGCCGGATCTAGGCACTGTCGATGGTACACCTATGAAGTATACCCACAACACCTGGACAAGATTCTAAAGAAGTTTAGAATGGATGAAAGTAAGAAAGGATTCTTACCGATGTTGCCAGGTAAGGTCTTGAGTAAAATTCAAGGTCCGGCTACGGCAGAAGAAAGAGATAGGATGAATCAGATCCCCTATGCCTCGGCAGTAGGCTCTATCATGTATGCCATGCTGTGTACTACACCGGATATAGCACATGTTGTTAGTTTGACTAGCAGATATCAAAGTGATCCAGGAATGGAACACTGGACAGCGGTCAAGAATATCCTGAAGTACTTGAAAAGAACTAAGGATATGTTTCTTTGTTATGGCGGTGACCAAGAGCTCGTTGTAACCAGTTACACCGATGCAAGTTGGAACACTGATCCCGATGACTCTAAGTCTCGGTCCGGGTACGTGTTTATATTGAATGGTGCTGCAGTAAGCTGGTGCAGCTGCAAGCAGTGCACGGTGGCGAAGTCTTCAACAGAATCGGAATACATAGCGGCTTCGAAGGCTTCATCGGAAGCGGTATGGATGAAGAGGTTCATTGTTGAGCTTGGTGTGGTTCCTAGTGCATTGGACCCACTAGTCATTTATTGTGACAACATGGGTGCCATCGCCAATGCACAAGAACCAAGGTCACACAAGAAGCTGAAGCATATCAAGCTGCGTTTTCATTCGATTCGCGAGTACATCGAAGATGGAGAAGTAAAGATTTGCAAAGTACACAATGATCTGAATGTAGCAGATCCGTTGACTAAAGCTCTCCCTAGGGCAAAGCATGACCAACACCAGAATGTCATGGGTGTTAGGTACCTTACAATGTAATCTAGAGTCTTGACTCTAGTGCAAGTGGGAGACTGTTGGAGATATGCCCAAGAGGCAATAATAAAGTGGTTATTATATATCTTTGTGTTTATGATAAATTTTTATATACCATGCTATAATTGTATTAACCGAAACATTGATACATGTGTGTTATGTAAACAACAAGGAGTCCCTAGTAAGCCTCTTGTATAACTAGCTTGTTGATTAATAGATGATCATAGTTTCATGATCATGAACATTGGATGTTATTAATAACAAGGTTATGTCATTATGTGAATGATGTAATGGACACACCCAATTAAGCGTAGCATAAGATCACGTCATTAAGTTCATTTGCTATAACCTTTCGATACATAGTTACCTAGTCCTTTCGACCATGAGATCATGTAAATCACTTATGCCAGAAGGGTACTTTGATTACATCAAACGCCACTGCGTAAATGAGGGGTTATAAAGGTGGGATTAGGTATCCGGAAAGTATGAGTTGAGGCATATGGATCAACAGTGGGATTTGTCCATCCCGATGAAGGATAGATATACTCTGGGCCCTCTCGGTGGAATGTTGTCTAATTGGTTTGCAAACATATGAATGGTTCATAAGAGACCACATACCACGGTACGAGTAAAGAGTACTTGTCAGGAGACGAGGTTGAACAAGGTATAGAGATACCGATGATCAAACCTCGGACAAGTAAAATATCGCGTGACAAAGGGAATCGGTATTGTATGTAGATGGTTCATTCGATCACTAAGTCATCGTTGAATATGTGGGAGTCATTATGGATCTCCAGATCCCGCTATTGGTTATTGGTCGAAGAGAAGTCTCAACCATGTCTGCATAGTTCGCGAACCGTAGGGTGACACACTTAAGGTTTGATGTCGTTTGAGTAGATATGGAATATGGAATGGAGTTCGAAGTTTTGTTCGGAGTCTCGGATGGGATCCATGACATCACGAGGAGTTCCGGAATGGTCCGGAGAATAAGATTCATATATAGGAAGTCATTTTACAAGTTTGAAAATGATCCGGTGCATTTATGGAAGGTTCTAGAAGGTTTTAGAAAAGTCATGAAGAAAGACACTATGGAAGGTGGAGTCCCAGAGGGATTCCACAAGCTTGGCCGGCCAACCCTAAGGGGAGGAGTCCCAGGTGGGCTCCACCTGAGGTGGCCGGCCACCCTCCCTCAAGGAAAGGTGGGAATCCCACCTAGAGTGGGACTCCCATCTTGAGTAGGTTTCCCACCAAAGGTAGGTTTTGGTGTTGGGGTCTTATTCGAAGACTTGGGATACAACTCTTGGGGCTTCCACCTATATAATGAGGGGCATAGGGGAGGGCCCGGCCACACCTTGGCCGCACCACCACAACCCCCTTGAGGCCGGCGCCCTAGACCCCCTCTCTCCCCAAACCCTAGCGCCCCTCCTCCACATATCTCTCCCGCAGCGCATAGGTGAAGCCCTGCCGGAGATCTCCACCACCACCGTCACCACGCCGTCGTGCTGCCGGGATTCTAAGGAGGATCTACTACTTCTGCTGTCCGCTGGAATGGGGAGGAGGACGTCGTCTTCATCAACACCGTACGTGTGACCGAGTACGGAGGTGCTGCCCGATTGTGGCACCGTCAAGATCTTCTACGCGCTTTTGAAAGCGGCAAGTGATCATCTTCTGCAACAACGAGATATAATCTCGTAGGCTTTGGAAATCTTCAAGGGTTAGTCTCGTGATCCCCTCGTTGCTGCCGTCTTCTAGATTGGATCTTGGCTTGTGTTTCGTTCTTGCGGTAGGAAATTTTTTATTTTCTATGCTACGAATCCCATCAAAAACCGCAATAAATTTTGCATACAACGTTGGAAAAAACGTATAATATATCACAATAATCGTGGGAAAAAGTTACATCTGAATTCACCGGGGTTTACCCGGTTAGCCAATTTTTAGATTCTCAAAATTCCAAATGAAAATATGAAAGCAGGAAGATTCTATTTTTTCCTATAAATTACGGATTATATATTTTTTATTTTTCAAAAAATTAAAATTAATAATTGCATCCTGCATAAAGATGACTATTACCTTTACCTAATTTTTAGATTTTCAAATTTTTAGGTTTTAGGTTTGGCAAAAAAATAAATATTTTAAAAATTAAAAATTAAAAAATTAAAATAATACAAATTAAAAAGTTAATGTTTATCTATTAATTCGAGATTATTATTACATCATTACTTTTGGTTTATTAAAAGAATAATTTAAACTTCAAACAATAAATAAATATGACATCGACCAACATGTTAATAGGACTCATATGATACTAGTATCAAATACATGCGCTCGAAGCAATTGGATGCGGGATGGGATGGAACTCGAAAGTTAAGCGTGCTAGTGTTGGATTAGTGGGAGGATGAGTGACCGAGCGGCAAGTTTGATCACGAGTAAGTAATTTGACTAGAGATAGAGACTAAACTATGCAAATAACTGAAATAATAGAAATTCTGAAAAAATAGAAAGAAAATGAAGTGGAAAAAATTAGAAAAATTCACCTGGAGACATTTTCACCCCGACGCACGCAGCCCACGTGGATGGACCTTTAGTCCCGGTTCATAAGCAACCGGGACTAAAGGGGGGCCTTTAGTCTCGGGTATTTAGTCCCGGTTGCACAACCGGGACTAAAGCCTGTTATAAACCGGGACTAAAGGCCCTTTTTCTACTAGTATCTCGATATTTTTGGTTGACTGCTTCACGCTGTGTTGTACCTTTGGTTGTAAGTCTTTACTATTATATTGGAGTTGGTCGTAGCTCATACAACGCGTTTGGTGAGGAGATTGAGATCATCCGGACCATTCGATCTAATCTTACGTCTTCGCTTAACATCCGCCGGCATGCACCTTCCCGCAAATTACTTACCAAAATCTCCCTAATTATCATTAGTTTACTTACCAAAATATTCCTAATTACTTAAATCTCTTATACTACCCGAAAGGGGAACGAGTATCTCCTCCTTCCGGCCATCGCCGCCGCCACATAGCACCGGCAGCCTCCACCGCCGATTGGCGCCGCTATGACGCTGCCGGACTCCACATACTCCCCATCTCCTCCCTCTATCGCCATCGCCGCTGCACAATACAGTCTCCTCCCTCTTCGATTAGGAGACACCCAATGTCTCCGCCTGGACTGCCTCCGATCCCTGCCGTCCTACATCAGGATCACCATGGCGCATCGCCATCAGCAGCAATCGGCTACATAAGAACGAAGTTCCTTCGAGTCCACAGCCACCGCGCGGCCTCATCTCCGGTAAGCCTGGCGGCGGGTGCAGCGTCCGGACAATCTGGATCCTCACGCCCCATGACGCGATCTACCCTTTCCAGGTACGCACGACCGGCACCGTCCCTACCTCGCAAATTCTGGATGAATACGTGGGCTTCTCGTGGCAGGGTTCGACCCTTCTTGTCCCAGGAACTGACCATCCCCCTTCATGCATGCGGTTTGCAGTGGTGGGGAAATGGAGGCGCGTGGGAGGCGGAAGGGGCTGGGAAGGGCGTGAAGATGCGACTGTCGGCTGACTACGAGAAGCCCATGCCTTTGCCGGCAATTTGAGAAGGTTTGGCTGCGTCATATCTCTTGATGTAGCTTGCTTCAGAGAAATTGTTGTGGCCGTGTTAAAGTTAGATACAGGACAACTCAAAATTACGTTGTTTTTTCCTGTGCTTTCTCAAGGGAAAGGTTTGGTTGCTTCATTCTTGTGATCCGTCCAGGTAGAGTTATTTGTAATTTCTAGATCCATGACAACTGAATATTATTTCCTATGGAAAAATACACACCCTCCTTATATAGTTGTTGGACATTTTTCTTCTTCAGTTTTGATGCTCATGCGTAGGTTTTGGTGGAAGCGAAGATTTCAGTTAAGATTATAGGCTATCACAACGTTTTCTGTTATGACCTAATTTATGTACTGAATGAATACTTACCTTCATACATTTTATGCTCTGTCATACGTATTAGGTCGGTCGCACTATCTGTGAATTTTTATGAGGATTCTATAAGTGATGCACATTATGTAGCTTACAATCTTAACCCATTTTCATTGATGATTTATTTGTTTCCTTCTCATCATTGTGAGGATTTTGCATCTGATTATGATATTTTTTATGGAGCTATTTTTTGCAGATGCTGAGTACAATAATGGAAATTGGACAGGTTAATCGACCAATAATCATGGTTTATGGTGGAACTACTAAGGTAATATGTTACCCCTGTTTTCTTGCTGTTAAATTTACTGGTGCAGAATGCTCTTTGTTTTGATATATTGTTTTTAGATTAATTTGTGAAAGTGACTCAAAGCTATGATAAACTAAACTGCTTCTGTGACATACAAATGGCTCTCCGTACAAGTAACAAAGTTCACTGTAGCTTCCCATATAATATGTTAAATGTGTGTTGGTTCAGTGTTGTTTACATGTTACATGTTACTGATAGTTTTCAGACTTTGAGATTTTTTTAATGCACCTTGGACACTTTCAGGCCATATGCCTTAAATATCTGCTTTCCAGTTAAGTGTGTCACCTTTGAATGCCCCTAACCCGGGGCTGAAACAGCGGGGTCAAAGGAATCCGCGACAGGCACAAGCCATTGTCGCCTGCTGCCTGAGTTGGCGCTGAAACGGCGCGGTTGAGGGGCTCCACGACAGGGATGGTCCATTCTTCGCTTGCAGCGTTTGAGTCGGTGTTGCGGCAGGGGTCGAGGGGCTCCCCGACGGAAACACTCTCCCCAGGAGTCTACGACAATGAGATGGTGTCACCCATGCTGAGCAGTGAGATCGCGCTAGCCCTACATGTCGCCTACCTATGTAAGAATCTCAGCACGCTAGCCCACTTTCATGCATGTTGCTATTTACTTGACGCAAGTACTGCAGCTAGCCAGACGCTCACAGTTTAGTGTGTTGATCTTGGCGGTTCACGCAGATCTCTTTATTCAGAATTTCGGATCAGTTTATTTTTTATTACATTTTCTTTCTATTAGAACATAAGAGATTTTTTTTGCGAAAGATTAGGACGTAAGAGATTATTGTGATCATTTGCTGGAACAACTAGATTATACTTAGGGCCTGCTTAGATTACCTTTTATTAGCCCAAACCAGGCATATTAGATGGAGTGTGTGGAAACATTCCACGATGGAGCAGAATAAGCGCTTGGTTCGCTGTTTTACTTTCCCGATTTTCTCGGAATCGCTCCATAACTGCCTGCAAATTCCACGGACATGACGAGGTCCGGAAAAATTCCGGCTGGTTTTGTTGTGCACTAGAGGAAACTTACATATACAATATCCGGGTGGAAATAATATGGACTTCCCAAGTGGGGCCTTATGGAATACTTGAAGTGATATGAGCTGATGTTTGGAAGGTGAAACTGATGCAATATATCGCTTTTATCTGTTGTTTTTAAATATCGATGTGTATACTTTGCAACTGAATCTCATATTTAGTTGTATGAAATAATGTTGTGCAGAGACACATACTCAAAGGGGTCATAAATCAAACTTTAAATATATACTTTTAAGATGATTTTTTCAAAGAAAATATTTTATGATGCAAATGGTGCAATATAATAAAGTATGCTGGCTCATCTGGAAGTTCTGGCACTACAAAATCTTATTTTTCAGTTTCTTGTTATTTATCAACTATTTAAAAACAAATGTGCTAATTAAGTTAGTGGTTCAGCTTAAAGCAAGCTGCTTCATGTGAGGAGTTCGGAGGCTATTTTAGTCTATTGAGTAAATAAGCAAACTAAAGCTTTGAAGGCTCGTTTTGTTGTAGAACATACTTTGATACTTTTTTTTTTCTCTCCGAAGCATTAAGTTCACTATTTGTCATTTTCAGTTTACCTCTATTTCTGTTTAGATGTTAACATATTTCTCAAGCTTATCTTGCAATCTTTGGGCACGGCATCCCGACTACATCTTCGAGCATTGTATTCCATTCTTAGGTTGACTGCACCTTCAGATTCTTGGAGCTTTTTCAAATCATTTTGAAAAGGTGGAACTCGTAGTAATTTGTAACTTTTGACATTATTATTTTGAAAATGTTGAACTGAAACACAAGTCTGAAGTTTAAATAACCTTGTTTCTTTCATTTGGAAATGGCTAGGAGTGGTTCGGCAAGCTCTAATGTCTCTCATGTTTCCATTTCATTTTCTCTTTATCTTTTGTTTTTGTTTCTGTTTGGTTAGCAGGGAGGGAGGGAGGGGAGAGGTCTGAGTGATCACCTTTCTCAACTAGGGGGAGCTTGAAGTAATAACGCAGGTTGATGCAGGCCACTACGTTCTGCTGCGAGCAAGCGATGTTCTCTCCATGGTGTCATGTACATAAGAGAGATGTCATGTGCAGAGCTCTCTTACGGGCTTGCCATTCACGCCACTTGGAATTGGGGTTCACCAGTCATGGCCATGGGATGAGTCAGCTATGCGAAGGAGTGAATGATCAAGGGCGGGGCGATGGTGAGCTCGCTGGAATGGACAAGCCTACAATGCATTGTTGGTTGTGCGTGGGAAGATTGAGAAGAAGCTAAAAATGGAGATGGGGAAGCAGCTGTCGGCCTGTGTAGGTTTACGGCAACAGTTTACGACCATATTATGCTTGTAGCAGCATATGCCCATATTATCTCGGCCGAGCTCTTAGACAGTACGCAAAACCGTGACCGTGAAACGCATGATGTAGGGACATTTGATGCTTTGAACCTTGATTGCCGGTGCACAACGTTGTATTCACAAGAATCTACTGAAAAGTGGACCCTCTTTGATATAAACCAAACAATTCGTGTTTTGGGTGATTGACTAATGCTACTGTTGTGTTTACGAGCACTCGAATGACTAGGAAGCTATCTTTCTCCCGTAGCAACGCACGGGCATTTAACTAGTGCTTGATTGTATATCAGTTTAGGGGTCGTTTGGTAGGCTGAAACGATTTTTTGCATGATTCCGCTAGTGAGATGAGACTACCTACGTGCCGTAGACGGCCTACGCAGAGTTTTTGGCCCAGCAGAAATGCAAGGCTCAATTTATTTGTTTTTATATGAGCCTAGCTTTAGTCTCACCAATTATCCACATGGTAATCTTAACTCTCACCTCCTCACCTATCACAAAGCTTCACGCCGATGCCACGAAGCCTAGCACCACGCCGGTGTGTGAAAAGACAACCATGCCACTCTTGCCGACGGTGGCCAATGCGGGTTTACACTACCTACGCGCAAGACTGGACTGAATATGATAGGCCGAAACTTTTGGTGTAGCACACCAAGATCGTCTTCGCCACTGAATACACCTACACAGTTACCGCCATGGATTACTGACTATCACAAATCATAACCATAACTATAACCACCATGACACCGCCGGTCACGCCATCATAGGCATCACCACGTCGCCGAACACAAAAACGAACACCACCATGACACCGCCGTTCATGCCAGTCAGAAGCATCACCATGTCGCCGATGACGTCGCCGAACACCACCATGATATCGCCGGTCACCCCGGTCACAAGCATCACCACATCGCCGAACACGGACATCACCTTGACACCACCGTTCAAGCTGATCAAAGCACGACATCGCCGACCATGAAGCCTAACAACATGTACATGCTAGCCATACAATACCATGCCGCCACCGACGACGAGGATGGCCACCACCATGCAGGGCCGGTCCTGTGATTTTAGGGGCCTGGGGCAATGCTAGAACCAGGGGCCCCTCAATACAAACATCACAATAATATATTAGTGTGTTAAAAATCAATATTAAGATACAATTTAAACATATTGTGTTAAGTGTTTTATCTAAGATGCCTAGATTCGAACTTGTCTTTAAGGGTTCATCAAGTACTCTTACTGATTATCACTCGACTCTTACTGATTATCACTCGATGTCTTGGCCCCTTCCCTCTAGGCGGGAGTGCATAAGCATGGAACGACATGGTCAAACGAAGGACACAAAACAAACGAAAAATTAGATTTGTACCTAATCATGACCTTGTTGTATTTGTTATTTTCCAAAATTCAACCTGATATGAGATTCTCATTTCTTTTGTCCAGATCATACTTTGTGGTTGTTGGCGGAGTATTTTCTGCCGCCACTCCCTGATTGATGACCGTCAATCGTTTGCCTTGTGCGCCGCCCTAACTCTCTAAGATCATGCGTTCTGGTGGGCTTTCGCACTAGGATTGGTTACTCAACCTTTGGAAAAAATTAGGACAATCAGTGTGGGATGGAACGGTTAAATTTGTAATGGAAATATGGAACATGAAATGTCTAGATCGTGTGCCTTTTTTTAATGTAAGTGTAGATCTCGTGCTTTCTTTTTGGAGCTAATTACATCTCAGATACAACAACTTGCACCTCATGTGCAAATTAGTACATTAAGTTGCAAACTGGGAAGCCGGAGTGCAACAAGTTGTAAGTCCGAATCAGATTAGTCAAAAAAAGGCCAAAATGGTTCCACGGTGGACCCTGTCATCATATGCAGTTTCGCAAGTAGGACTTTGAGGTTGTCTTTTCCCGTTCCAGATCCTTCCCAGTCGTTAGCCATGGGGTTGTCATTTGTTGTTGTTAAGGTATCTCATCCGTTTTGAGTTGTTTGGGTAGTCGTGTGGATACGCGGACGAAGGCCCGTGTCCGCGTATCTGTTTGGGTCGCGCGTTGCGTTCAACGCGAGGACGCAACGCAAATGTGAAGAAAATCGAAAACAAAGGAAAAAATGTAAACTAAACGAAATTTCATTAAGCATATGCCCTATTTTGGGTAAATTTGTACATAAGCCCTGTTTTGGGCAAATTGAAACTACCAAAAGAAGCCCTCTATATGTCTATATGGGCTTTAAAATTAAAAACAATTAAAAAACCCTCTATTAGGGTTTGAGGAGGACGGGGTGGATGCCGGTGCGCCGCCTAGTTCCTGTGGGCCTCGTCGGCGGCGGCATCGACGACGTCCCCGGGTGGCGAGGCGCTGTTGTGGCTCGACAGCGCCGGGGACTCCAGCCACGGTGACCACAGGACCTCCTCCCAGGCCGAGTGCGGGTCCGGAGCCGCCCGCTTCTCCGCCGCAGCTTCCTGGAGCTGCGCCTCCTCCCTGAGGCGGTGTTCCCTCTCCTGTCACGCGAGGCGGCTGGCCTTGTGGCGCCTCTCCTGCTCCGCGAGGCGCCTCCTGGCGCATCTCCTCCTCGCGGCTGAGCCTGGCCTCCTCCTGCCGCCGCACCGCTGCCTCCTCCCGGCGGACCTGCTCGAGCAAGGCCCAGGCATCGGCGTCCTCCACCGCCTGCCGGGCCTCCTCCTCCATCGCAGAGGTGCGAACGGCCGCCGCGACATGCGGCCACTTCGCGTCCTCCGCCGCCGCCGACAGCGCCAGAGCGGCGCGCAGGTCGGGGTCTTCTTCCTCCTCTGGCTTCGGCTGCAGCAGCGGCGTGGGTTGCGCCAATGTCGCGCCGACGCGGGCGGCCTCTCCGATGTGGAGACTGCCGCGGTTTCCTCCGGCCCGCAGCGCCGGCGGGGGACGACGGCTGTTGCTGGCCTCGCCGTCGTTGGCGCCGGGAGCAAATGCCCTCTTCGGGGCCATGGCGGCGGTTGCGCGTGCGTGCGAAACCATCGACTGGAGTGGAGTGGGGAGTGGACTGGACAGGGTTCTCGTCGCTGATGTTCCATGATGTGGCTTGCTCGTCCTCGTCGCCCTGCTCGACGCTGCTACCCTCGTTGCCGACGCTGTCTCCGCTCACAATCTAAGCCGTCGCCGTCTGCTCACAGTCCGCCGTCGCTGTCGCCGTCGCCTAGGATTATGCTTGGTGATTGGGGAATCAATTTCACTGTCACGGTCGTGTTCTGTTGACTAATGCAACAAGGACCCTAACGTAATATTCAAAATAAGTAGTGGGGTTTGGCAAAGATTTCTGAGACCAGAGCAGTTTCCAATCGTGATTGTGTCATCACACGCGGCAGAGCCCGATAGACTGTTACTAATCTGATTCGGATTTACAAGTTGATGTACTCCGGCATCCCAGTATGCAATTTAATGTACTAATTTGCACATGAGGTGCAAGTTGTTGTATCCAAGATGTAATTAGCTCTTCTTTTTGAGACCTAGATCGTGTGATGATATCCATGTATCGGACTGTGGCCATTTTCTCCCCATCGGGCCCATTCATTTAATTACCTCGTAGCTAACATGAAGAGAAAAAGGTCCGGAGTAATCAAAAGATACAAGGCCCACATTATAAAGAGGAGGAGAGGGAGGGGGCAGCCACTCTTGGCCGCACCACCATAGGGGCTCCTTGGCCGGCGCCCCAACCACCCCCTCTCTCCCAAACCCTAGCTTCTCTCCTCCTCCATCTTCTCCCACAGCACTTACGGCGAAGCCCTGCCGGAGATCTCCACCCCCACTGTCACCACGCCGTCGTGCTGGCGGGATTCCGAGGAGGATCTACTACATCCGCTGCCCGCTGCAATGGGGAGAAGGACGTCGTCATCAACACCGTACGTGTGACCGAGTACGGAGGTGCTGCCCGACTGTGGCACCGTCAAGATCTTCTACGCGCTTTCGAAAGCGGCAAGTGATCGACTACGGCAACAACGAGATCTAATCTCGTAGGCTTTGGAAATCTTCAAGGGTTAGTCTCATGATCTTCTCGTTGCTACCATCTTCTAGATTGGATCTTGGCTTGTTATTCGTTCTTGCGGTAGGAAATTTTTTGTTTTCTATGCTACGAATTTCATCATCGACATACATATTTTTTATGTACAACTTATTTTTATTCGGAATATGTTTGTATTGATTTGAAGAGAGGGTGTGTGGACTAGTGTAAGGGAGAGTGAAGAGCACATGCATAGGTTGAAAATTCCCGTTTGCATCAGCTGCATACGAGATTT
Source organism: Lolium rigidum (assembly GCF_022539505.1). Taxonomy (NCBI): domain Eukaryota; kingdom Viridiplantae; phylum Streptophyta; class Magnoliopsida; order Poales; family Poaceae; genus Lolium; species Lolium rigidum. The sequence continues at coordinate 11,839 of NW_025900161.1, forward strand.
GCCTGCATCGCTAGAAACGGTCGATCTGGACGTTCCTCCAGGACCTGAACCGAGGGTGCTTTAAGAATCGTGCAATGCAACAACGTGAGTGAGTTCAGAAAACGGACCGAAAATTGATGGTCCAATGCGAGCAAGGGACGCCCAAAACGTGCCCTTTGCTCATCATGTATACCACGTAAAACTAGCCAAGTGCTTATGTGCTTTATGAAACTTTCTTTTGCACGATTTTCAAAGCAGACAGACGGCCATAATTAGGGGCGCTAATCCCATCTGATTTGCAAAACTGATGTCACCCTAAACTTCCCGTTCCTTCTCGTTTTCCCATTCGGCTCAGGAGGAGGATGCCTGCGTCGCCGTTTGAACTCTCAGCAGGAGTGCACAACTTTATTCACATGTGTCAACCGACTCTTAATGCTAGTACATTAGAGATCTTCCTTTGAAAGCCAACAAAGGGTGGTTGATCACGACCTTTACCTTACTATCACATAGACCATGAGTCACGTGATAAGAATTGTTCTGCCATAACGGATCAAGTCCCGAAGTCGGTCCATAAGGATATGAGTCGGGGTTGGTTTACCAGGGGACTCGAACCCCAAGCAACCCCGGTCATGATTGCCTATATGTTATGCAACTTTTTACAAACGTTTTCTATGCATGTCCAATAACGTTCAAACTATGTGACTTATGGAATCAACTAGGCCATCTAGTTAGTCGAGAAGGTACCACTGTAGGGTCTCGTGTGGTTGTACGCTCAGTATTGGTTCAAGAGACGAGAACTCATCGGTAGAAACGAAAACCCACCACATCCTAATCTAGCTTCTCGACTAAGCCTTTAGTCATTTTTAACAAACAACTACATACTTACGATGTTAAGCTATCATGCTAGTTTCATGTCAGTGTAAGGCTCTAGTCGAAAGACCGAACTAAAAGTGTAACAAACTAAGCATGGCTAAGTATAAAGATATAAAGCTCCATCGATGCACACGGCCAAACCTAGTTATGCTAGAAGCAGTGGATCAGGGATTTTAGGCTACAAGGATGGAACATGTAACAAATAAAATAACTCTGCCTGTCGATAAAAGATAATTAAATCATATGCAATATGTAGAGTCCAGAAGCTGAAAGACTTCAAAACCATATAAACAAGGTTATGCTTGGTCGTTGATAACCAGATAGGGATGTTTGGAGATCTTGTACTTGACTTATTCGTGGATGGACATGTATTGGTATTTGGTGTTGTCAATCTTTATCTTCTAGGGCATGTTCTATGTGACACTTACAAACCCGGACCAATGGCCGATGGCTGGACATGTGTGTTGTCCATGCAGCGTCGACGTGTCCATTCTTCAAATTTGGTGAATTGATGGATCGAGGCGAACAGGTCGATCCGTTTGGGTCGCCTCACTGGAGCGTGTGTGGCTTGTTCATCTGTCTGCGTGGATCGAATTGGACACACGACAACCAGATGGAGATGCCCTTAATAGCAGGCACCTTCACGGCTGGCGGTAGCAAGAGTTGACTCTCATCTCGTGAACTGGCTCAGTTGTTCGATTCAAATGTCATCGCCCATAATATAAAAATCCAAATGGCATGATCCAGTTGGCACCAGCTAGAGTTGACCAAACTCTTCCATTCCATCTCCATATCTCATCTGCCCCAGCTGCAGCTCAACTTATGTACCTTTCTGCATCTAGGAGCAAATTAGGATCCATCAGCACCACATCATCTTGAGCATCACAGGCCTTCAGCCCGATCGAACGATTACCGAGGTCAAGCACTTCCCTCTCCAAATTCGAGTTGGAGATGGATGGCTCCGACTCGGAGAAGTTGCTGGAGATTGAGCCCGACGAGCTCCGCTTCCTATGTATGGCATCTCTCGGCCTAAAAATTCAGTGTTTGTCTTGTTTTGGCACATGCCGGTATCGTTGTTGCTAAACTTTCCTCTTTCCTCCTTTCTTTTTTGAATCGCGCAGTTGAGACAAGGAAGAAGATCTCCGGTTCTTTCCAGGTGAGGAACATAACGGATGACTGCATTGCCATTAAGGTAATTTTGAACTACGTTTTCTGTTTTCACAATGTATTTTTAGTACTCTCTCTGTTCCTAAATGTAAGACATTCCAACAGTTCAGTTAAACAGCCAGAAGGTCATATATTTAGAAACAGAGGGAGTTTCTCTCAGAGCACATTACTCTTCAATTCTACAGTGTGAGAATGTAATATGCCGCATGTGGCAAAATATTCTGCTTCTTAGGTTAGGACAACCAAGCCTAAGGACTACTGTGTTCGGCCCAACATCTCTGTTATGCAACCACGGTCCACCTGTGATGTCATCGGTAATGTTAAATCCCATACACATCAAGAAAAGTCATTGGGATGCTTTGCTATCATTGCACAAAAACTGATAGCTTCTGTTATTTCCTAGTTACAAAGCAAGCACTAAGTGAGGCGCCACCAGACATGTTGTGCAACGACAAATTTCTCTTGCAGAGCGTTGTTGTGATGGAAGGAACAACAATCAAGGATATAACTTTAGAGACAGTATGCTATTTCACATTTTAATCCCTCTCCGTTGGTGGATTGTGTTTGGTTCAACAGTACTAACACGTGAACCTTTGCCTAGTTTAAAAAAGAAGCAGGCAATGTAGTGAATGAAGTGAAGATTAGGGTTATCTACGTACAACCACCCGGACCACCATCGGATGTGCCGGAGGGATCTGAACAGGGTTCGTCGCCTCGTCCTTCATTGTCGGATGGGGGGGGCACAAATTACCAGGATGTGAGATCTCTGCCTTTATACGTTCGCTGTTAAATTTACTTGTTCTAATGAGGCACCACTGCTCTCGGTTATTATAGTATCTTAAGTTTTAGATGCTTCCTCCGGTACGATCCCTCCCCCAAATTTAGTTTGGACTTGTGGGTAATTAGTTAATTAATTATTAATTCTCCTTAGGCTATATCCAAACCCAATATACCCATTATGGCTATATTGTATATCGTTCACAAGACAGTTTGGTCGGTAGCGTAAGACAGTCCAACACACGAAGAACACACATTCATATATTCCTCGGTTTGTCCGGCCAAGAGGACGCCAGACATTACAACGCGTGTCCAGCTGAGACTATCAAAGGGAGCCGGACAACCCGGCTAGTCTCGAGACCGGGGGTCTAGTTGTGACAACACCACATATTTATAATCTTACGATTATAAACATGTAAGACTTAAAAGATAACATATTTATAAAGCTAAAACAACACTTTATTCATTATCTTTTCTATTACACAAATCATGATACATTATTTATTTCCCATCCCGTTGCGCTACTCCTGCGCTACTCCTACGCCATCAAGCTCAACAAAATCTATTTCTGCAAAAGAAATGGAAATGGCAAGGGTAAAAAACATACTCAGCAAGTAGTACAACAAGGAAACAAAAGATGATTAAGGGATTAGCGGAAAATCCAAGAAAGATGAGCAAAGTATAAATGGAAGCTAAATTCACAAAAATGAATATAGCAACAAGTTAGGGTAAATGATTTAATAGAAATGGGTACGGAAAATATTGGCATCACACATGACAGCAAGCTTCCCCAACCCATGACTCAAAGGGGTGAAATTCCACACATTTACGCTCAGCAGAGGGGTACTCCGACATCAACAGTCTTGACTAGCTTCACCGGCGCTAGCCAAGCAGTGCTCTTTTACCCGCAAAAGACCCGGACGCTCTAACCTATTGATGTCGGTCGTTCCTACGGGTCCATCACCGACAGGTTCCTAAACAGAGACCGCCCCCTGCGGAGAACACAGACAGTCTGATACCGATACAATATGTTTGCCGTCGTGATACCAATACAACAAGATTCAAGATATTTGCGGGTAAGTGATACAATCGCTATCTTGAGATCAATAACTTCAAGGCTTCACGTAAGCTCCCGCAAATTATGCGATTGTAAAAGTTGAAGATGACTACCCATCGTTCTCCAACAACATAATGATCAAACATGATCAAGGATCAAGACGCAACAATGTCCATTCAGATAACCAGTGCATATGCTAGAGATATAATCAACCAAATAATTGTTCAACAATATTAGAATCAAGTGAGATTGACAGAATATGGTGCAAGTAGCACTACTAGCACACCTCAACGGAATATCAGCAAGATAAAATCTAGAAGTAGCAAAGGAGCTACTTGCAGAAGTCAAAGATAGGAAAGAGATCTACTTGCCTCGGTAGATAAAATGCATGAACTATGTTAGCAAAATCCATGGAGAAGAAACCCCGCCGCTATATAAACCACTAGCAGTACAAACAGCAAACTACGGCCCGACTTCCATCTTCGTTTCAGCAATATCTCCGGCTGTGTGTACTTCTTTGCCTGAATGTAAATCAACGACCATTACTCTCACTAGCCTAATCTCTCTCTCCGAGTCTGACCGATGTGATGTTATGTGTGTATGTACAGTATAGTGCACACTGCACAGCGAGTAGTGAGTTCCTCAGCTATTTATAGGAACCTGATACCAGTTAAACGCTGTCCAAAATATCTAAGCCGGCCGCTGTACCGCTTAACGCTTGGAGCAGTGTAGAAGTCGCCGGCCGATCGACATCCTGCTGCTTGACTCTTCGACGCTGCTTAAGGAAACATGGACCGACGGGCCATTTTACTTTGACTTACCTCCTGGCTTTCATGCACCAGGCACACGTTGGAGCCTTGACACCATGTCTAACAAATCTCCTACTTTTTTGCCTCGTAAAACGCGAGTAGAGGGTCCTGTATCAAAAAAATACTCACGCAAGAACCATTCTGTCTAGTAGATCCCGTATTTCAACCCGGATATTTAAAAATTGCAAACCCCGGGAAATTTGTTCAATAGTTTTCATAGGTAGATCATACATATGGATCATACAGATCCTAATGGATCGCGACTTCTACGAAACTATCTAGTCGTCGAGGTCGACGACTGCGCATTCTCCTCCGCCTCCCGCGCCTCCATCTCCTTCACGGCGGCGATGGCCTGCGCCTTTTCGTCTGCCTCCGCCCCCTCCTTGCCGGCGGTGACCTTCAGGGTCACGGCCACCGCCTGCAAGAAGAGGGGGTCTTCCCTCCTCCGCCTCCTCGCCGGCGCGCGACGCTCCTCCGCCGTTGGTGCTCGCCTCCCACATCGCCTTCGACCGGCGGTGCAGCTCCCAATCGGCGCGCCATTTGTCGAAGTCGGGGCCGCTCATCGGCTTGAGCGGCGGATCATCCTTGTACCAGCACCCGCCCGCCGCGAACTCGCGGAGCTTCAGCGGCACGTAGAGGGCGCCGGCGTACCGGCACGCCACACGTCGACTCCCGGCGGCGGACAGCTAGCAGTGGCGCCGCCACGCCTCCTCGAGCGTGTCCGGCGAGCGGGATCGCTTCGATCCGGAGGCGGGCGACGCGCTGGTGCTGCGGAGTGCAGACATGGCTAGCGGCGGTGCTAATGCGGAGGCGAGCGTTGCGGAATTTCTCGCCGGAACTTAGCGGGGAGGCGGCGGCGCACGACCGAGCTAGGGTTGCGAGTGAGGGGTTCGACCCCCACTCGCACCTTCGCCCTGTATTTGTAGGAGGCGGCGGTGTGGTTTTGATGGGCCCCATATTCTGCCGATACGGGCCGGCCCGTATACGGGGTCTGCTAGGCCCAAACTACGCTCACCCCCTATCCCGCCGGAATTATACGGGGTGGGCGCATTTTAAGGGGCCTGTTAGACATGCTCTAAGCCTGCCCACCACACCTCCAATCCTTCTAGTATCCAGCCACGTTGCAACCTCTTGGCCAATTAGCTCAGGGTAATAGAAGTACTACTAGTGTTAGTTAGATTACTCATATTGGAAATTACTTAGCTAGTAACATAGAATTACATATAATGCCAACTAACTATTTTGATGATATGACATGTTATTAATTAAGGAAAGAGAGCATTGTGCTAACTAACTATGTTGTCATAACATCATATTTCCTAAAACTAAATGAGTCTACAACCTAATTAGTAACATGTGTATGTTACTAGTCTATGTTACTCTCCACTTTAACTAGTCTTATAGTCTCGTGCATCCATGACTCAATGCACAAAAAGTCATCGTGTCATTTTTATTAACTCTCTAATTTATTTTGAATGCAGAAATTAACACCCAATTCAAATACTAAAGATTATTCAAATCTAAATTATTAGAAGTTAATCATTTTCCAACTCAAATTTACTAACAACTAAAAAAATTAGGGTTATCACAGAAACCATGCATTTGATCGCTTAGCCGGGTACCTATATTTGAACGCAAGCCAGGAGTTAGCTTGTTCTTTTCTAATCTATCAACTTTGTGCAACACATGCAGGAAATACAATTGAAATCTCAATTCATCTTATGAAAAAAAAGTCAATACATATGATTGAAAGATGGCCCCAATAAGATAACAATAGATGCAAAATTAGTATTACAAACCAACGAATAGAAAAAATAACATATGTACGTATTTATTTAGAAACCTGGCTCAACCCTACTGTCCAAAAAAAATCAGGCACTTTCCATTTCAGTAAATTTGTAAAATACAATTAAATAAGAAAGGTTACCTAGGACAAGAGAAACATCTAGATAAGAATATATAGCACGGGCAGAAACATTAGAACAAATCTATATACCTATACCTAATAATAAAGGAGTTAAGGTTTCTGCTAAAAAGTTTTGTCAACGCTTTTTATTGAACCGTTTTGCCCTCCCACCAAATCGCATAATACTACAATCTACCATGGTACCGGTTTAGTTTTATTTTTCCTCCTCCCACCTAGACAGGCGCAGGCCCGCGACGCACTAGCGACCCGACTGTTTCTTGTGCCTCCCGTTCCGCTCCCAGGCAGCGCACTGCAGGCCCGCTGCTGGTGGTTGGAACCGGAATAGGCGCGCAGGTCCTCTACCGCCCCGTCGCTGGAAGCAGGCTCGAGCAGAAACAGTCGGGTCGGAACTTGACGGAGCCGGCCGTCGGAACGCACAGCAAGGCGGCGTCGATGGCGGCCGTGTGTTATCGCAGGATGCGTCGGAGTGGTAGGCGGGGGAGGCTATGGAGGGTGGAAGAGAAATAAACCAAGCTTGAGCGACGAGCACCAGAGAGAGATGGAGCGGCCGCCGGACTCGACCGTCGCGGAGGGATCTTGATAAGAAAAAGGAAAAATAGGATGGGAAGGGGCAGAGGGGGCGGGCGCCACACCTGGGATGGGGAGGGACAGAGTGGCGGGCGTCACGCGGGGAGAGCCGGAGAGGCGAGGGGCTGGCGCCGCACCACTTGGGGTTGGGGACGGGCAGAGATGATGGCTCAAGGTTGAGAAAGATGGGGTCTCGGGGTGAGAAGCAACTTCCGATTCTGACCAACTAGAGAGGTGGACGAGGACCGGCTAATTTCAGAGCACCTCAGAGCATCTCCAGTCGCGTCCCCCAAACCGTCCCCCAAAGGGATTTGGGGCGCGCCGGACAAAAAAAGCGTTCCAGCCGCGTCCCCCAAAGCCCTTTTTTGTCCGGCGCGCCCCTATACGGTGTCCGGCGCCCGAGCCCGTCCCCGTCCCACAGGGGACGCACCGGGGACGCCGGACACAACGAAAAGCGAGGCGGGGAGTGGCGGGGCCGACCCGTCAGCGGCACAATTAATTTAAACCTAACCGTCGCCTACCTCGCGACGGAAGTTATTGGCGCGCAGCGATGGTGCAGTTCCCGCAGAGGGCGCAGCGACGCGTCCCGTCGCGTCTAGCTCTGCGTGCCGGCGTTAATGAGCGCCACCGCTCCTCCGCCTCCCTCCGGCCTATAAAAGGGGCGCCTCTCATCGTCCCTCTCACACACAAACCCTAGCGCCTCTCTCCCAAACCCTAGCCGCCACCATCTCTCAACAAGACTCGACGCTATGTCCGGTAGAGGCGGAGGCCGACCTCGCGGCCGTGGTCGTGGTCGTGGTCGTGGCCGCGGCATAGCCGAACGCTCGCCGTCGCCTCCCACGCCGTCGTCTTCATCGTCGGAGATGGACGTGGAGCCGGACGTCCCGTTCGAGTTCGTCCACGTCCTCAAGGGCGACCCGCGCGGCATCCGGAGGCTGCCGGACTCCTTCGCCGAGTACGTCGGCGGCGTACGCCCGCGCACGATGCATCCGCGGGAGCATTCGTGCGGCTACCGCCGGTGGATCGTCAAGGCGATCTACGACGCGCGCGGCAAGATGTACCTCAACATCGGCCGGGAGAAGTTCGCGCGCCACCACAGCCTCGAAGCCGGCTTCATCCTCGTGTTCTCCTACTTCGGCAACGGGGACATGAGCGTCAAGGTCTTCGACGAGAGGCGCCGCCTCCGGGACTACCACGTCGACAGGGACGACGACGAGCACCGACGAGGAGGACGACCGAATGAGTGTTGTTTCTTCGCAGCGAATACGTGCACGGAGGTTTCTGCCTGTTCGCCTCATCGGTAGAACCAACAAGGGCACCATCCTCCCGCTGGATTTTCCAGTTTAGGTGATTGGGTGTGCCCTCGAGTGTTCTTTCTTAGCAGCGAACACACGAAACCTTCGATGCACGGCCTAGTTAGGTTTAGTTTCTTTGCAATATTTTATATTTGTGTCCACCATGGTTCAAACTATGTATTAGTTTGTGGAAAACCATGTTCCAAACTGTGTTTTCGTGTAAACCACGTTCCAAATTATGTATTAGTTTGTGGAAATTGAAATAAAAATGCCAGAAAAATTATTTTAAATGTTTGGGGGCGGCGTTTGGGGGACGCGGCTGGGGAGCGACGTCCCCCAAACGCGGCACGAACAAAATACGTCCCCCAAACGTTCGATCCGGCGCGGTTTGGGGGACGGTTTGGGGGACGCGACTGGAGATGCTGTGAAGCTTCTGGATGAGGAGCGGCAGCGAGCGATTTCGGCCGCGTCCTGCTCTTTCTGATGGAAACTGCTGCTGCTCTTTTCGATTGGGGGCTGCTGCTCGTTGTATTCGTACAGATAGTTGGGCTGTTGCTCTACTTGGTCACATAACTTGGTTCCGTCAGCAATTTTGAATCTTTGTTTAATTTAAATATCAATATAAAACCATAATTTATATTTACAAATAGATATTGTATGTATCAAAATCATGATCACAATTTTGTATTCCGTAGCAACCGGAAATTCACTTTCGATCCTGATAGTATATGCACCTTTACCTAAACAACAATTTTCAAAATATTAAAAACATTTAGGAATTTTTTTTTTGCTCGTTTATGTTAACCATAAATGTGCGCACATGAATTTCCGTGAAGAAATGGAATTTTTATGGTTTAATAAAAAAAAGACTTAAAAAGTGTCTCGCGACAAGCTTTATTTTAGCACCGAATTTTATCTTTTTACATATGCTCCACAAAAACTTGGTTTTCCCAACTTGAAATTGCCCCTATTTTTAGTCTAAATTACGCATTATGCTACCATTGAGTTAAGTACCATTTCATAGCTTTGTCTGTCTGAAAAAAGATTACACAAGATCCTAGATCCTACGCCGCACATGTTTCTCGCCGCCCACCGCCGGTGGGATGAACTCGCACCTCGGCCCCTTGCTCTCTGCACGTGCGTCCATCGCGGGAGGAATCCAACACCCCCGGAGAGTCGTGCCACCCAAGCGTATCTTCTCTCCGACGAAGCCCCAACCCCCACAGGATATGCAGAGCCTTTGCTCTGGCACCGTCGGTGTTCGTGCACCCAGAGATACTCCAAGAGGATGTCACCGCCCGGTGAGCACCATCACAGGGAAGTTTAATAAAGGGGGATCACAGGGTAGTTCAACATACGAGAATCAAAGAGGGGTTCAACAAAGAGGGAATCAAAGGCGGTTCTTCTTCTTCACTTCTTCTGCCACTTCCTCACTTGTTCTTCTCCTTTTCAAATGGTGGTGTGGCCTCCCACATTGCGTTTTCCCTCTCGAGCCTCTTCACCTTCTAGGCTTCATTGTCCCATGATAAGAGGTTCTAACCTGATCCTCTCGGGGTTTGCCCGATCTTTCACAGCGAGACAACCGATAGGTAGAATCTCCCAACAACGCGATGAACGCAGCCTGGAGAAGGGGAACGAATCTAGCAAGCAACGGATCGATGAACGATACACCTCAAACCTGAACTTGAAAATCCTTGATGAACACAAGAACCTTCGCACCGGATCTTTATTATAAACTAGATAAACGGCATTGTTGAACCCCGAAGGGATGCAACATTGTGAACACACGAAATAACTTCTAGTCTCAACTTGTCTACCCAAACCCTAGCCGGCCTAGTCCCTTATATGAGGGGATGGCTGGAGCGCCTCACTAGTGGGCTTGACCTAGTTCGGTTGGACAGGCCCAACCCGAACACACAACTTATTAAAAATCCCTAATTGGCCCACATATGACCATATATATAAAATATATAAAATAAGATAACTAGCTAGGTGGAGTCCTGAAATTGGGCTTCACCTCGGCCTTCATGCCTTTGTGCCATGGCTGGTCTCAACTTCATCAAAAGTGACAACATCTTGGAATAAACCATCCTCGCTCCAACCTAAGATCCAGTTGTGAAGAATTTAGCAAGGAGGGACCAGCTTCACTTGAGTGTCAAAGTGTGGAAGGGTTTCTGGTCAAGGACGTTGAACCTATTCTTCAATACAGCAAAGGCCCTCTCAATGGTGACTGTAAGGCTTGAGTGTCTCAGATCGAACAACTCTTTCGCATTTTATTGGCTAGTGGAATAGATGATGTGGTCGTTGGGCTATACAGGATCCTATGCCATCAGTTGCGAGGGCCGCAGTGGTGGCCTTGCGCTTTTTTGGAAGCAACCCTATTCAGTGGCGCTGCGAGGTGCAAATTCACATGTGATCGATGTGACCATCTCTTCGGAAGCTTCTGAATCTTGGAGAGCTACCTTTGTGTACAGTGAGCCGCGTCGTGAGCTTCTTAATGCCATCTGGGACATGCTATGCTGGCTGCGTCGTGAGTGGGATGGGCCTTGGATTTGTTGCGGTGACTTGAAGGAGGTGTTGCTTCAAGACGAACACTTCGGGTCGACAGACCGCTCGAAGGCTCAGATGGTTCTGTTCAGATAGTGCCTTGATGCTTGTAACTTGGGTGATCTTGGTTTCATTGGACCAAAATTCATTGGTCTAACCGGCAAGATGCCCAGTGTAATGTTCGGGTCAGGCTGGACATAGCAGTTGCTAATGAGAGCTTTTCCTATTTGTTCCAGGAGTGTTCTGTGGAAAATATCATCACCACTTCCTCCGATCATTATGCCATCCTTGTGTCCCTGTGTGCAAGCGAGCCTCACTTACCCAGGCCGCCGGTACATCAAGGTTTCAAATACGAGGCTATGTGGAGACGTGCTGACGACTATGCTGGAGTCATCGAAGCTGCATGGAATGCGAACGGCCATGGGCCGAATGCGCTGCATGCAACCTGGGCCAATCTCAGTTGTATGGCGGGCTCGGTGAGGGATTGGAGCAAGACGTCATTTGGTTCGGTGGCGTGAGATCAATCATTTGGAGCGGGTGCTGCGTTCACTTCGCAGTGCCGCCGTCTCGGATGCTGACATTGCCGAGGAGAAGCAGGTGGAGCGCCAGCTGTGTGAGCTGTTCGAGAGGGAAGATATAATGGCTCGTCAAAGATCTCACTTGGACTGGCTCCGGGAGGGAGACCCTAATACTGTATTCTTCCATTCAAAAGCAACAGCAAGAAAACGGACGAATCACATTTCTGCTTTGGTTAGGGAGGATGGCTCAGTGTGTGAGGATCAAACCGAAATCAAGGGTCTGGTCCATCACTTCTATGAGGATCTGTACAGCTCCGAACATGTGATGTCCATGGATACAGTTTTGGATGCGATACCACTAAAGGTTGATGACCAGATGAATGCTAGTATGTGCAATGAGTACTCAAATGATGAGATTAAAACAACTCTTTTCCATATGGGTCCCACTAAGGCACCCGGCCCGGATGGATTTCCCGCCATGTTCTATCAAGTGCATAGGGACCTTGTTGAAACTGATGTATGTAATCATGTTTGGAGTTTCTTTGGTGGGGTTGACATACCGGAGGGTTTCTGTGACTCTGTTATTGTGCTTATCCCCAAGGTAACTAATGCGAAACATTTGTCTAAATTTAGACCGATTAGTCTGTGTAATGTCTTGTATAAGATTGCCTCCAAGGTTGTAGCCAACAGATTGAAACTTCTCTTACCAGACATTATATCAGAATACATGAGTGCTTTTGTTCCTGGTCGGCTCATCACTGACAGTGCACTCATCGCCTATGAATGCCTCCATACTGTGAGACGGCAGAAAAGTAAGAGACCTTTCTTTGCCCATAAATTTGATATGATGAAAGCATATGACCGTATCGAATGGTAATATCTTCATGGGTGTCTCTCTAAATTGGGCTTTGGTGCTGATTGGGTGAACTCGGTTATGAGATGTGTTACCTACGCTAGATATGCGGTGAAGGTTAATGGCGATCTCACATCCCCGGTGGTTCCATCAAGGGGTATTCGCCAAGGGGATCCTATTAATCCTTATTTGTTTCTTTTGTGTACAGAGGGTTTATCCTGTTTAATGCAGAGGAAGGAGGGTCTTGGTGAGCTACAAGGTCTAAAAAATGGACAACAAGGCCCTTCTATATCACACTTGCTCTTCGCGGATGACAGTATCTTCTTTGCACGGAGTGACAATCGAAGTGTTGAAAAACTGAAAGAGGTTATTGATACATACTGTGGGGCTTCTGGTCAGAGAGTTAATCTGCAGAAATCCTATGTCTTTTTTGGGAACAAATGTCATGAGAGCATCAAAACCATGGTAAAGAATTCTTTGGAGGTCACCAATGAGGTGCTTCGTGATTGCTATCTGGGGATGCCCACGGAAATTGCTAGGGCAGCCACATCATCCTTCAAGTTCCTCTAGGAGAGGGTGTGGCGGTGTGTTACTAGCTTCGCGGGGCGACCTCTTTCGCGTGCAGGTAAGGAGGTCTGGCTGAAGTCGGTTGCGCAGTCGATCCCGAACCATGTCATGAGCTATTTTCAGATTCCCATTTCAAACTGTAACAAGATGAGGTCAAGTATCGCAGATCATTGGTGGGGTTTTGAGGATGGATGCAAGAAAATGCACTGGAAATCTTGGGAGTGGCTTTCTTCACCAAAGTCTCTTGGAGGTTTGGGTTTCAGAGACTTTGTTCTCTTTAACCAGGTCATGTTGGGAAAGCAGCCTTCATCTCTATGTGCGAGGGTTCTCAAAGGTCGTTACTACCCGCACTAAGATTTCTTCGCTGCGGGGAAGCCAAGATCCTACTCGTTCACCTAGCGACCAATTCTTCATGGCCGCGAGCTACTGGTGAGAGGCATAAAATGGTGTATCGGCAATGGTGACAGCATTAGCATCATGAAGGACAATTGGATCCCCCGTAATCCTAAGGGAACCTTCATGCCCTTGTCACCGATCCCCAATAGTGTTGAATGAAGAAGGTACAGGCTGGGAAGTAGACACTGTGCGAGCCTTCTTCCATGAGAAACTCGCGAATATTATACTCAATATTCCTATTAGTCGTCGAGACGACGCTGATTTTGTCTCATGGCCTTATGACAAGTTTGGAACCTATACTGTCATATCAGCCTATGATCTGGCCAGAACGGCGTCTTTCTTTGCTTGCCAAGGCAATGCGGGCCAGGGAGCTAGCTCGGATAGGGGAACCGAGGAGAAGAACTAGAAGGCTGTCTGGTCCATCCAAGCGCCAGGGAAGATGAAAGTTGTCCTCTGGCGCTTTATCCATGACTGCCTCCCTACTGGGCATCAGCTGCAGCGTCGGCACATCCCTACAGATGGTCTTTGCGTGTTTTGTAGCCAACATGAGAGAGGGGAGCGTCTTTTCCTGCTGTGCCCCTTTGCGAGAGCAGTCTGGACTGACATAAAGCAATTGTTCCCTCTGAAGCTGCTTCGGAAAGACCTAGCACGTTCGAAACAATGGGTCTTCGACTTCCTGCAGCGGGAGAACAACACCGCAGCTACGGTCCTCGCCGTTACCTGCTGGCATATTTGGCAGGCTCGCAACGACGTAGGAACTCTGAGGTGAGTATGCATCCGTCGAGGGTGGCTTCTAAGGTGCTGGCTTATATGGACATGATCGCCACTCACCTCTTCAAAGCCTCGGGGACGCCCAGGAGTGCTCAGGTGGCCTCGAGGACCGATGGAAACTGCCACCACCAGGTATCATCTGTGTCAATGTTGATGCTGCTTTGTTCCCTTCTGATCGTTGCATGGGATCGGGGGGCGGTGTTCCGAGACCAGGATGGCAGGTTTGTGTTGTGCGCGAGGGAGGGGTTGGATATATTCCCGAGGCTGGAGCTCGCCGAGGCCCTCGCTGCTAGGAGGGTGCTCATGGTGGCCAAGGAGCATGGAGTGGCCAGGGTGGCCCTGGTATCAGATTGTTTATCCATGATCCCGCGTCTAACATCCCAGGTTCAGGATCATTCGGACTTGGGAACGGTGATCGCCGATATCAGAGTCATGGTGACCAACTTCGAGTCAGCTTTTCTAGTCGTAAAACAAATGTGGTAGCACATAAGTTGGCTTGCTGCGCCGAATCTTTTATTGTAGTATTTCAGTTGGTGTTGTCCCGACACTCATTCGGGATGAACTTTGTAATTATGTTTTTTATGAATAAAGTGCCACATTCTCTCTAAAAAAAAGCTAGCTGTTGCCTGTTGAACTGATCGTAGCTCGTATGATTCGCATGCGATGGTACGAGCGAGCCGCGTGCATCCTCGCGCGGAAGGAAAAAGAGATGTCGCGTGCACTCTGGGGATGCCCATGGAATCGTGTCAGCGTGTGACGTGGCTGTAGCTGCAGCCGGATGATAGATAGAGTTTTCTTTTTTCTTATTTATGATGGGGACGGATGGATGGATGGATAAGCATAGGAGGCGAATCAAGCTAGTTATTTTGTCTTATGAAGGTATTTTTTTTATCTACTCACACTACCGATTGCAGTTTAATAATAAACTAGAAGGATACCCCGCGCGTTGATGCGGAAATCTTCTAAAAAGTTGTATTGTATAAATTAAATGATATAATACACATGAACTAGGAATTGTCTATAGAAGTATGTAAGCTTCAATTGGTCAAAATAGTTGAAATGCTAAATTTGATTTACATTATATTTTTTTACATTTAATGGCAATAAATTAGTTATGTGCACAATTGAATAAGAAAAATGGTGACATGGATAGTTTGCATGCAAGGATACATCAATAATGAATGTTAGTGGGGATGACATGGAGACCGACTTTTGTGAACTTGGGTGTATGTGAACCCACTTTTTTTAAAAGTGGGTTTGTGATGTCAAAACATGTTTCAAAAATCGAAACACAAAATGATTGCAAAGATGATCTCAAACATGTGCCATGGACATGAGTTTCGTTCTGAAAAAACATTTTATTTTGCCTCGGCAAAAAAGTGAAATTTTATAGGGCTATATAGCAGTACACATGTGACGTATTTTGTCTTTTTTAGATTCTGAAATAAAAAAGTGGTTTCTCCGCGAAAACTTTCTACGCACACATGGAACATGCATACGTACCCGATATTTTTATTTCAGAATTTTTTCACATTTCGAAAATGCATTTCCAACCTGGGTTCACGTGCACCCAGGTTTAACTGGGGCTTTTCCGGATGACATGGACATTCTATTGGCTAACGAAATAGATGATATGGATGGCTTGCATGTAGAGATAGACTAACATTAATTGCAGTTAGGGGGATTTTGCTTTATAAGAAGTATAGATAAGATTAGGTAATAGTAGATGTCACAAGATTTGTATATGATTTGTAATTATTTCCTGTCGTATGTCGTATCTCTAAGAAAACCTTCTTAGACTCCAAGTCTTGTACCGGCAAATTCATTACCATGAGCCCATAATGCTGCCGTACATATATTATATGTAGTACTCCTACCTATACATACGTTGCATATCCATACAAATTAGTTGAGCCATACAGGTTTGCGCAAGGCTACATATGCCTGTTTAGTTTTATAAATGTCTATCATGCCCTTAATTGGATCAAACACTAAAGTTTTATCTGTGGATTTGCTGCTCTGCTCCTTTCCGTAACCAACTTAAATTGAGTCGGTACTGGTTCCTCTCCAGGATTTAGGAGCGTACAAGCAACAAGTATTTTAATCTTGCTTGCAATTTTTTTTTTGACCGTGATCCTGCTTGCAATTTCATTTGAGATAATAATAACTTCAATCAAATCTACTTCCGACTCGAAGGAGGCATCCAGACCTTCACCGAGCTCAAGGTGGCAGGAATACTCCCAGTACTGGAAGAAGTTGCTCGCGATCGAGCCCAGCGACCTCTATTTCATCTGTATGACATCTCACCGCCTAAACTCTCCGTGTTTGTAGTACTCCCTCCAATCCCATATTACTTGACGCTAATATAGTTGTATCTTGTTAGATACAACTATATTAGCTAGCGTCGAGTAATATGAATCGGAGGAGTAGAGTCTTTTGACACGTGTCGGTGCTACTGTTGTTGTGTTTGCTTAAGAAAATATTCTGAGTGATGATGGTGTGTTTCTCAGTTCTCCCTGACAATTTTCTAAGCCACACATGCCCCTTGTCTTTAAATTAAACAGTTGAGACAAATAAGCAGATGTCATGCCCTATACAACTGACGAACATAACAGATGACTACATCGCCTTTAAGGTAATATGGAACACCTATTACGTTTGGGTTTCCACCGTGCATTTTTGTCTTCCTCATATCACAGGTCATTCTGCAATTCTACAAAGCTGTCGGAATGTAATATGCCACATTCAGCGTAATATTTTGCTTCTTAGGTTAAGATCACTAACCCTAAAGGCTACAAGGTTTGGCCCATCAAAGGCGTTGTGCCACCACGGTGCTATTGCAATATCATCGGTAGAGTTTATTTTCATACTCATCCAGCTTGTTCATTGGGATGCTTTGTTTACTTATCTTTGCACAAAAACTGATAGTCTCTTTGATTTCTAGTTACAAGGGGAGCACAAAAAGAGGCTCCGGCAAACATGCTGGATGCTTTGTTTACTTATCTTTGCGAAGACTCATTTCTCGTGCTGAGCACCCCGGTGAGGGAAGCAACAAATACCTCTCATATAACTGACGAGATGGTACTACACATTCCAATGTTTTTTTGAGAATTTTATTCCAATGTTTCTTCGTTGCTGGATTATGTATGCTTCAACGGTGCTAACAAGTGAACCTTGCATAGTTTGATTCAGGCAATGCAGTGAATCAGGTAAAGTTGTGGTGTTATGTGCCTGCATTAAGACCACGCCGAGAACCATCGCCTGTGCGGGAAGGATCTGAAGAGCGTCTGTCGCCTTTTTCTTCATGGTCAGATGGGCAAACTATAAAATATGTGCGATCTCTCACTTTGTGTTATTTGTTCCATTTCTTCGTTAGCTCTTAACTGCTTCAGATGTGATTGATTGTTTTCTAAATGCAGGCAACAAGGGAATCTGATGAGACACCACTGCTCTCAGTTAGTATCTTAACTTTTATGTGTGGATTCCCTATTTTTCTCCTTCTGTAACCATTCAAGTTAAACTGAGTGGTTGCCATTCCAGGTCGTAGGAGCACAGAAGGAACCCCAATGGATGGCCTCTGAGGTCAGCTCCTTTCAACAAGTATTTCAAATTGGCTTGCAATTTCTTATACAAGTACATTATAGATATGACTTGCGCTTTTCTCAATCACAGTCATATCGACTTGTGCCTTCAATAACACAGTCATATCAACTTTGAAAAACAATAGAGTTGCATAGCTGTAAATTGGATTTTGCAGAAACTAAAATAACTGGACAACAAAGGCACATAACACCTCGTAAAGAGAAAATTTTCACAATCAAACGTTTTATATAGCAATTAAAATGTCCCATAAAAATAATCTGTCATGCAGTAGGTATGCTATTTTTTCAGTCCTGTAGGTATGCTATTTTTGGCAAAATAATTCCCGCTACAGATTCGACAGACAAGATGGGAAGTGGAATTTAAAATTTCAGAAAACAAACCTCCATATTTGGATTGAATGAGATTAATTTTTTTTGTAGTGACCATGCCTATAATTTACATATATATAATTATGAGTAGTCAGGATCACAAAAATATGTAAGTTTTTACTTAAAAGTAGTATAGTTTGATACCCTAAACCAATTCATAACATAGCCAGCATTTTCCTAACAAGAAATATAAATATATGACGCTATCTGATATCACCTTCAAATTAGGAAGCATATGGAAATTTACGACTATATTGATATGCACAATGTAAAACATTTATATTAATTTCTAATGCAAACCTTACCATATTAATTTCTACAATATCATTTACGTCACATATGTGCATAATTATTTTCGGACTAGACTAAGACAGCTTGACAAATACTTTTCATCTGCCTTAAAATGTCAATTTATCCGTACTTTCAATACTACTACTTGTATGTTCATGACAAGTGCCTCCTACTCGACCCAAGGGCGGCTCACATCTCACACCGTGGCGGTGCCTCCCTCCCATCTGTGCATAATCCCTCCGTTGCTGCTCTAGATTGACTCCAGTTGTGGAGAGTAGTTCTATTCCATGCTTTTTAAATATCCATTAATTCTAACATGCACTACAATGCAATGAGTGCACCCGTGGAGTATTTTGTTGGTTTCAAGACACTTATGTAGCGGTAGACATTGATTAAATTTGTTGGCAGTAGTATCTTACTTATTTTTCACCAAGGGAAAACATCTTTTACTCACTTAATGGATGTTACTTACAAGTAGTTACAGGCGGTGGAAAATATGCAAGAGCTTATGGCCGGTTGATTACATGTAAGAAATGAGTTTACCGAGTGACATATGAGAAAATTGATCAGTGTTTCTCGATGAAAAATAAGACATTTATATCATTCTCAATGCTAATTATTTTTATTATATTAGGTGTTACCACATTAAGGAATGATTGCTTTACTAGTTCTAACTGGACAAAATTAGAGTTGAATGCATGACACTCACACTGGAGGCACTCTTTAAAGTAGAGCAAGGCAAAGGTGGATTAGGCTGCTGACGGGCTTACTTGCCCTAGAGTTGATACATAGGAATAATTTGAGTGGTCACAGAGTAGAGTGTAAATATTAGGCTATTAATGTTACTCTGGGCTCCTTCTTTACTCCAAAAATATTTACGATCTTTGCAGTACACTGATGAAAGTAATTAATATGGTGGTATCATAAAATAATATTGTAGTGCAACACTGAAATATAGGGAAACTCACAAGGATCTACCTTTGTTTACATAGTTCGTCTAATATTTACATAATATTTGAAGAAATTTCTTGAATAGAAAGATTCAAGTTAACCCAAAGAACCATTGAAATTGAAATGTTATAAATGCAGTCCTTCCTTAATCCTAGGATTTCTTTATGCAGGCAGGATCCACGCTAGACCATATGACGTTACAACATTTGAAAGACATCACAAACAACTTCTGTAATGAGAGGATACTTGGAAAGGGTGGTTTTGGTGTGGTATACAAGGTAAGGTTAAATAGTTCTCTGTTTTCTCACAGTTCAAACCACACTTGACCCTAAAGCCAATATTCGTATTAATAAGGGACTTTAAACAGGGAGTGCTAAAAAACGGAAAAACGGTTGCAGTGAAGAAGCTAGCGCAATCATTGTCAAGCTCACAACAACAATTTGAGAATGAGGTTAACCTTCTTATGAAACTGAAGCACCCAAATATAGTGCAACTAGTAGGCTATTGCTACGAAACACAACATTTACATAATCTTCACGAAGGAAAATCAGTTTTTGCTTCGAACACTGAATGTTTGCTTTGCTTGGAATGTCTGCCTAAGGGGAGTCTTGACATATGATAGCAAAAATTACAGACTTTGGTCTGTCAAGACTGTATGATAAAAAACAAACTATTCATACAACAATCTCTAGTGGAACATTGTAAGTGAATCTCCACTTTATAATCCATTGTTTTTAGTAGCCAACATGATGTGTTTTCTCTTGACACTTCATATATACTCATCCATTCATGTTATTGCAGAGGTTATATGCCGCCAGAATACCTACGTGGTATAATCACGCCGATGTCAGACATATTTTGTCTGGGTGTAATAATCATGGAGGTAATTACGGGACACAGGGATTACCCATATGATATTAGGAAATCTTCCACGGACTTCATCGAGATTGTAAGACAATTCTAAATAAATATCAAGATGGAGCCCCCTTATCCTAGAGACTATGTGCCATTTACCATTCTGTAGTCACATTCCATATATGCTTGACTTCACAGGAACTTCATAAATGGAGAAATGTGTTGCCACCAGAAGAACCGTGGTATTTGTTAGAAGCTGATTGCCTACAAATAAAAAGATGCATTCAGATCGGCCTAATCTGCGTGAACCCTGAGCGGACCAAAAGACCTACAATGAAGAAAATTATCGATATGCTTCAAGGGTCGGAAAGTATGGATTGGTACATCAGCAACGAGGTAAAGTTACCTGCATCCCACATATCCACATAGGATATTGTTATGACCGGTATTGGTTATGTTAGGAGGGGGCCCAACCATGGGCCCAACTAGGGGCTTAGCCCATTATCAGTTTAGGTCGGTTTAGGGTTTAGCTCTTTATATATCAGATGTAACGATGCAAAAGGAGGAAGCAATAATCAGATTCATTATTGCCGACTCCCTGAGGAGTCGGTCTCCCAAAACCCAGCCGCCGCCTTCCTCTCTCCCGCGCGCACGACGGCGCCCAGCCGCCGGCGTCCGCCGCCTCGTCCGCACACCTCTCCCTCCTTCCCCTACAAACTACGCCCTAGGCCCGGTAGAGCTGTTGGTTCTACCAATTTGGTATCAGCTAGCTCGGCTGCGATCATGTCTTCTCCGCCGCCCACCACCACGTCGTCCGCGCCGCCGCCCGTTCCTTCGGCCACCGCCACCACGGCGGGTTCTCCAGCGGCCGCCACAACGGCGGGCTCCGCCGCGCCGGCGTCCGTCATCTACACGCCCGAGCAGCTGAGCGGGGTCGTCAATGACCTCGTCACCGCGGTTCAAGGCATCCGCCTCTACTTGATCGGTTCCCAGGGGCCCCCGACGCCGCCGCAGCCGGCCATCTTCTCCGTGCCGGCACCCGCATCAGGGGTTTCGCCCTTCACGGGCGTACCGCTGCAGCCTCCGCCGGCGCCGGCCCAGCCCTGGCCGCAGTGGCCACCGTCCGCCCCCGCCAGCCCAAGCACCGCAGCAACGGGGGGCGTCCCCATCCACCAGATCCGTTTTCCCCCGTCACCATCCCCGCTGCCGGCGTGGCTCACCGCGTCGTCGACTCAGCCGGTCTACACCACCGCTGCCGAGCCGCCGATGCCCTCCCTCCCGGGCACCGCCCCTGGGGGGTATGCACGCCCCTATGAGGCGCGCCCCGACGCGCACGGCCCCGGCGGGGTAACCCAGCCACCGCCCCGCTACACCAAGGTCGACTTCGCCACCTACGATGGGTCGGAGGACCCCCGAACCGGCTTAGCCGGTGCGAGCGGTTCTTCCGCGGGCAGCGCACCCCGGCATCGGATCGCACCTGGCTGGCCTCCTATCACCTCCGGGCGCCGCCCAGACGTGGTACTACTCCCTCGAGCAAGACGAGGGCGGCATGCCTCCCTGGGACCGTTTTCGGGAGCTCTGCCTCCTTCGCTTCGGTCCGCCGGTCCGTGGGAGCCGCCTCGCGGAGCTGGGGCGCCTCCCCTTCACGTCAACGGTGCAGGACTTCGCCGATCGCTTTCAGGCACTCGCCTGCCACGCGCCGGGTGTCACGGGGCAGCAGCGCGCGGACCTCTTCGTCGGCGGACTCCCGGATCACATACGGGTGGACGTGGAACTCCAGGCCCCCGCGACCTGCGGACGGCGATGCACTACGCTCGGGCGTACGAGCGTCGAGCCCGAGCGCTGCCGCCGCCTCCCCGAATCGCGGGGCCCGGTCAACCGCCCGCCCCCGCCGGCCGCGGCGCCGGCCACGCGGCCAGCACCGGCCGCCCCAGCAGCGACGCAGCGTACCTTTCGGCGCCTCACCCCGGCGGAGCAGTTGGAGCGCCGTCGCCTCGGCCTGTGCTTTAACTGCGACGAGCCCTACGCGCCGGGTCACGTTTGCCCGCGCCTCTTCTACTTGGAGACGGTCGACGACGGCGACGCGGACACATGCGTCGACACAGCGACGGACACCGACCTCGACGCCGCACCAGCCACGGCGTGCGTGGTCTCGCTCCATGCGTTGGCAGGCATCCGCAACGAGCAGACGATGCTCCTGCCAGTGACGATCCACGGCGAGCAACTGGTGGCCCTCCTCGACACCGGCTCCACACATAACTTCTTGCCGGAGGCCACCATGCGTCGTTTGGGCCTCCAGCCGACGGGAGGCGATCACCTCCGCGTCACCGTGGCCAACGGCGACCGCCTTCGCTGCCATGGCGTGGCGCAGCAGGTGCCGCTCTCCATCGGCAACGAGCACTTCACCATCGCGTGCGCCGGCATCGACTTGGGCTGTTTCGACTTCATCCTCGGCGTGGACTTCTTGCGGCCCCTCGGTCCCATACTGTGGGACTTCGCCGCCTTGACGATGACTTTCTGGCGCCGGGGCCGCCGCGTCCGTTGGACGGGCATTGGGGGCGCCGCCCGGCCCCGCAGCTCCAGCTCACCACGGCCGACATCGACTCCGAGCACCCGCTGTTGGCCCACCTTCTGCAGCAGCACGGCGACCTTTTCGCCGAGCCGCGAGGCCTTCCGCCTACACGGGTGTACGATCACCGCATCCACCTCGCCCCGGACACGGCGCCGGTGGCCGTGCGGCCTTACCGCTACCCCCAGCTGCAGAAGGACGAGCTCGAGCGACAGTGCGCCCTCATGCTCGCCGCGGGCATCATCCGGATCTCTACGTCACCATTCTCGGCGCCGGTGCTTCTCGTTCGCAAGACGGATGGTACATGGCGCTTCTGCATCGACTACCGCGCCCTCAACGCACTCACACTGAAGGACAAGTTCCCCATTCCGGTGGTCGACGAGCTCTTCGATGAGCTCCATGGGGCTCGCTTCTTCACCAAGCTCGACTTACGGTCGGGCTACCACCAGGTGCGCATGCACCCGGACGACATCGCCAAGACGGCGTTCCGGACCCATCATGGCCACTTCGAGTTCGTGGTGATGCCCTTCGGCCTCACCAACGCGCCAGCAACATTCCAGGCCCTGATGAACGATGTTCTCCGCCCCTATTTACGTCGGTTTGTGCTCGTTTTCTTTGACGATATTTTGATCTACAGCACCTCGTGGGCGGAGCATCTACAACACGTCGCCATCGTCTTCAACGAGCTTCGCGCGCATCATCTTCACCTTAAGCGCTCGAAGTGCTCGTTCGGGACGACATCGGTCGCCTACCTCGGCCACGTCATCTCCGCCGAGGGGGTAGCCATGGACGCTGACAAGGTGGCGGCCGTCGCGGCGTGGCCGCCTCCTCGTTCGCCACGCGCCCTCCGCGGCTTCCTGGGTCTCGCCGGATATTACCGGAAATTCATCCGGGACTTCGGCATCATCGCGACACCTCTCACGAGGCTTCTGCGCCGCGACGCCTTCGCCCGGGATGACGAGGCCACCGCCGCGTTCGAGGCCCCGAAGGGGGCCCTCACGACGGGCCCCGTTCTCCGGATGCCGGACTTCGCGCGGCTGTTCATCGTCGACTCGCGACGCTTCCGGCGTGGGGTTCGGTGCCGTGCTTCACCGGGCGATGGGCCGCTTGCCTACTTCAGCAGGCCTTTCGCCGCGCGCCATCTCAAGCCGGCGGCGTACGAGCAGGAGCTCATTGGCTTGGTGCAGGCTGTGCGCCATTGGCGCCCCTACCTTTGGGGGCGCTCGTTCCAGATTCGCACGGACCACTACAGCCTCAAGTACTTGTTGGATCAGAGGCTCTCGACCGTTCCGCAGCATCAGTGGATCAGCAAGCTGTTCGGCTTTGATTTCACCGTCGAGTACCGGCCGGGCGCCTCAATACCGTCGCCGACGCTCTCTCTCGCCGCGACGCTGTCGATGAGGACGGCGCACCTGAAGGGATGGCATTGTGCATCCGTTCGGGCCCCTCCTTCGCCCTCTTCGACACCATCCGCCGAGCTATCGCGGCAGCGCCCGACGCCCGGATCTCGCGGCAGCAGCTGGACGCGGGCGAGTTGGAGGCACCATGGCGTTTGGCGGAAGGGCTACTCTTGCACGGGCGCCGGATCTTTGTGCCCGACCACGATGATCTGCGACACCAAGTGCTCCTGCTGGCCCACTCGTCTGGCCATGAGGGTGTCCAGAAGACTCTTCACCGTCTCCGCGCCGACTTCTACATCCCTGGGGATCGGGCCTTGGTCCAGGACTGGGTGCGCTCTTGCGAGATATGCCGGCGCAACAAGACGGAGACGCTGCGACCGGCAGGGATGCTGCAGCCATTGGAGGTGCCCTCCCAGTGTCCGGGCCGACATCTCCATGGACTTCATTGAGGGCCTCCCCAAGGTGGGCGGCAAGTCCGTCATCCTCACGGTGGTCGACCGCTTCTCCAAGTATGCACACTTCATCGCGCTTGGACACCCGTACACCGCCGCGTCCGTCGCTCGTGCCTTCTTTGACGGCATCGTTCGCCTCCACGGGTTCCCCACGTCGATCGTCAGTGATCGGGATCCGGTGTTCACGGGGCACGTCTGGCGTGATCTTTTCCGGATGGCGGGCGTGAAGCTCCGTTTCAGCACGGCATTCCATCCTCAGACGGACGGCCAGTCCGAGGTGGTTAACAAAGTGATCGCCATGTACTTACGTTGTGTTACAGGTGATCGTCCTCGCGCATGGGTGGATTGGCTCGCTTGGGCGGAATATTGCTACAACACCTCCTATCATTCCGCCCTGCGTGCCACACCATTTGAGGTGGTCTACGGTCGGCTTCCACCGCCTATCTTGCCGGTCGATCCAGCGACTGCCCGGACGGAGGCTGCGGGGAGCTTCTCCGCAACCGCGACGAGATTCTTGCTGAGGTGCGGCAACGTCTCGTTCAGGCGCAGCAGCTCGCCAAGCACTACTACGACGGTCATCATCGCGAGGTGGCTTATGCGGTGGGCGACTGGGTGTGGCTGCGCCTTCTTCATCGCTCCACCCAGTCCCTCGACCCGCGTGCGAGGCGCAAGCTTGGACCTCGCTACGCTGGCCCCTTCGTCATCTTGGAGCGCGTGGGCACACTTGCATATCGCCTTCAGCTGCCAGAGGGTTCCCGCATCCATGATGTTTTTCATGTGGGTCTCGCTGAAGCCTTACCGTGGGGAGCCGCCGGCAGCGCCACCGGCGTTACCGCCAATCGCCGATGGTCGTCTTCTTCCGAGTCCGGCGAAGGTGTTACGTGCTCAGCTCCGTCGCGGCATTTGGTACTTGGCTGGTGCGGTGGGAAGGCCTTCCGGAAGAGGAGGCTACTTGGGAGAAGCGCGAGGAGTTCAGCCAGCACTACCCCGACTACCAGCTCGAGGACGAGCTGTTTGCACGAGCGGGGAGAGATGTTATGACCGGTATTGGTTATGTTAGGAGGGGCCCAACCATGGGCCCAACTAGGGGCTTAGCCCATTATCAGTTTAGGTCGGTTTAGGGTTTAGCTCTTTATATATCAGATGTAACGATGCAAAAGGAGGAAGCAATAATCAGATTCATTATTGCCGACTCCCGAGGAGTCGGTCTCCCAAAACCCAGCCGCCGCCTTCCTCTCTCCCGCGCGCACGACGGCGCCCAGCCGCCGGCGTCCGCCGCCTCGTCCGCACACCTCTCCCTCCTTCCCCTACAAACTACGCCCTAGGCCCGGTAGAGCTGTTGGTTCTACCAGATATAATGTATGTTGTCTCCTTTTCCTACCCTAGATTGTGTAAGACATTACATTTATATATGTGTACCTGAAAATTAAAATTTATATAGATTCTTTTGAATGCTGATTTTTCTAGAGCTATATTGCATTTATCTATTCCCTCTGATCCATATTACTTGCAACTAACATAGATGTATCTAGAAACATCTTAGTTCTAGATAAATCCATATTAGAGACAAGTAATATGGTTCGGAGGCAGTAGTTAAAGTTAATTCTTGAAACATTGTGGATTAATACCATGTAAAATGCTTATGGTAGATGCCTGCCATACACAGTTTTGTTGGTACGTATATATCTACAACAACCTACCGGTCAAATTTCAATTTTGAAGATTGTTTGGATGTTCAAAAAAAGTTAAGAGATGTATCGATATAGATCAAGCAAAATGTAACACACAGTTTGTTCCATTCCAGTTATCAAACCACGGCAGCAAGGCGGAGGCATAGCTTAGCAAAGGTTATCTCCACAATCGCATCGTCTATATTTCGGGTGTGCCACTTCGAATAGTGTCAATTGTTTCACAATTGTATAATATATGATCGATGTATATCTAATACAAGCAGGCCTTTAATAGTTCCATACCGCTTTGGATCTACATTAGATCGGGATATCTGTTCGAGTGCGTTTATGCTCGAGGACATGCTACAAAAGCTTCTATTTTGCTTGGTCTCTGTTTTTAGCTGCAGCTAGTGTATGCCATATATTTGAAACTGCGTGAAAAATACACTGCCTTCTGCATGGTTTGGACGAAAAAGGAAATATGAGACCCAAGTCTATGGGAGTTTGGTGTGACTTTAGACCGGGAGAAGGAACAATAAATTAGTAGTAGTAGACAGAAAGCCACACATCTGTCGTTTGATCTCAATACTCTTGTTCAACTGCTTCCCGACTGGTGTTGCACCTTTGAGGCTTTGAAGATTTTGCTATCACATGATCCAGTGTCACCTTCTTTTATACCCTTGATTTCAGATTAGTACTGTTGGTCGATTAATTCTGCCAACCTTTCCGAATCTCTCAAAAAATGTGCCAGGAGGATCCCTTTTTGGAGCTGTTCTTGCTTTTTTTTTCTTAAACATGCAAAGTTATTGGCATCGTTAAAATTCAAAAGGCAGAAACCATCCGCCATAGAAATAGAAAGTAGAAACATGGAAGACAGGAAGAGAGACTGTTTTAAGCAATCTGTGGATAAACACCAGGTAGCAAAGAGAGCTGATAGTCGAGTAGTGGTACATGTAACTGATACTGTACAAATAACCACAGATTGCACAAAATTTATCATACCCAAAGAGAGTATTATGTTTGGAACTCAGTGTTTGACATTTTCAAATTTTCTACAACTTAGCAACGGTGTCTAAAGTTCTCTGCTGCCGCAGGCTGAAGAGTACTTCAAGAAGGCCAAGAACTTGTATGGTTTACTGTGATGGGATCCATCGTTTACTAGGAGCACATTGCTTTCTCCAGTGTTTCCTGCAGTTCCCCGCTCTTGTATGCTTCTGCACAACATACAACAACGCAAGCATTAAGCCCAGTTCATTCAAACACTGATATTAAACACAAACTTGAGTACATAAGGAAAATATCAACAATAATCATGTGTAACAAAAAGCAGCAACAGTATTTCTTATATATACTTTTGAAAACAAACACATATTGGGACCGAATGGACTATTAAGAGCTTGTGTTCACGAATCACAACACCAAAGTCCTTTCTCACTCATGCCGCTGAGAAGGAAATGGGAATGGCTTGCCAAAAATTTAAGCTGATTGCAGTTTTGCACCTGCCCTGAAAAGTGGTGTTCGGACAGTTGGAGCATCATGATAGCTAGCTTTATCTGAGTGGCGGGGCATTATCTAATGTCATTGGTAGTGAACCATACATTAAAAAAATGAACTTGAACTGTAAATACTTGGAGTTGTCCGGCCATGAAAAGTAGCAGAGCAAATAGGGTCATCTCCTTCTATGATGTTGGCCAGTCTGATGTGGGCAACTGCGAAAAAAGGCTACCAATGTACATCATAATGGTCCTTCTTGATAATGTTGCCATCACAAATAGTATAAACGCATAACACGGAGAGAATCGTACAACAGAAACGAAGAAATATTCCCATCTTGAGACTTGAGTTTAAGGACTCAATATTGTGTTGGGACTACTTGCACTTTGCAAAATCGAAAGCAACACTAATTGGTCAAAGGCGCAGAACAGTGTTATGATTAAAGGAAGTCATAGTTGTTTGGGGCTTGGAGAGTCACTGGGGACAGAAACTCTGTCAATGGATTTAGACACTCAAAATAGTCTAACACATCCTGGGATGGAATGGAATTATTATGCAATGTTTTAGCCTAGATAAGAAAGCTGCTAACCTATCCAAGGTGGTGCAAATACTGCGGATGCAGTTATTTTGGTGATGATAATGATGGTAACAAGGTGCAGAAGCACACCTTGAGTTCGAATAAGCAACATGAGCAAACTAAATGCCCGAAACAGCTACACGAGTTCCCGTTGCCAGTTCTACCATCATTGCGTTAAAAAAGAACTAGCAAACCACAAATTTGTCACAGAGCAATTCGCAATCCAGCATTCATGGGCGTGTACTATAGCAGCATGATCTGTAATTAATCGTGCGTTTGGCAAGCTAGACTAGGCGCAAGGCAGGCGGACGTAACATAGCATACGTACCGAGTGTGATGTCGCACCCTCCGAAGAACTCGCCGTCGATGTAGAGCTGCGGGAAGGTGGGCCAGCTGGAGTATTCCTTGAGCCCCTGTCGCAGCGCGTCGTTGGATAGCACGTCGAGCGTCTCGAAGGGCACGTCGAGCGAGCGCAGGATCTGCACGACGGTGTGGGAGAAGCCGCACTGCGGGAAGTCCTTGGTCCCCTTCATGAACAGCACCACCTTGTGCGCCCCCACCACCTTGTCCAGCGTCTCCCGCATGTCCGGCCCCGCCGCGCCCCCGCCCGCCGCCGCCGCCAGGCGCCGCGCCGGCCGGGCGCCCTGGCTCAGGCGCAGGGTCAGAGGACGAGGTGCCGCCCCGAAACGGATGGAGGGCGGGCGGGTGGGAAGGGCGGTCCGGAGGGACGGGCTGGAGAGCGTGGACGCGGATGGGGCTGAGACGGCGGCCATGGCGGTGGCGTGTGGAGGTCGCGCGCCGGCGGCGAGGTAGATTGGAGACGAACGAGTCGTGGCTGTGGTGGACCGGGTGGCAGAATCGTAATTCCCTGCAACCTTTGTGGCCGCCCGAGAAGGCCGCGTAGTCGGCCCACTAAACTCCGTCCAGCATTTCGAGCCCGTGTGCGGCCCAGCCCGGCCCACGAGTTGTACCGTGGCGTAGAAGTAACAGGAGCCAGCTCGCCGCAACCATTTCTCCAGCGTGGGCGCCTTTCCTAAAGCCCTAACTAAAACCCATCTCCCAACTCCGCTCTCCTCCTCCCGCCGCCGCCGCCGCCGCAATGGCCTCCGCCGCCGTGCTCCGGGGCGGCTCCCGCCGCGTCCTCGCCTACCCGACCCTCCGCGCCGCCGTGATCTCCGGCCCCGCCGCGCTCCCGGACGCGGCCGCGCCCCAGCCGCCGCCGCCGATGGCCGCGGGCCTCTGGGCGCGGTCCATGGCCACCTTCACCCGCACGTGAGTCCCTTTCCCCTCAGATCTGCACCTCTCTGCTCGGTATGATCCGCTCCCTTCGAGTTGGTGGGATGAATGATCTCTCGGCTGAATCTCTGGCAGGAAGCCCCACGTGAACGTCGGCACCATCGGCCACGTCGACCACGGCAAGACCACGCTCACCGCCGCCATAACCAAGGTCAGATCAGGCCGCGCTGCCCGGCTGATTCTGTGTAGCCAACTGTTGGGGTGATCTGAATGCGTTTTTTTGGGTTTCGGCGCGCGATGCAGGTGCTGTCGGAGTCGGGGAACGCCAAGTCCATCGCGTTCGAGGAGATCGACAAGGCTCCGGAGGAGAAGGCCAGAGGAATCACCATCTCAACGGTTTGTTCCCACAGCCATTTTCGGCCGGCCATATTGTTCTGTGTTGTTCATCTCCATTTCCAGCTAAATTTGTGATCGATTGATCGTGTGCGTTTGTTTTGTGCAGGCTCATGTGGAGTACGAGACCGCTAAAAGGCATTATGCTCACGTGGACTGCCCAGGTCACGCTGATTATGTCAAGGTAACTGTTATGGGCTTCTGTTCTCGAATCTAGCGAAACCATCTAATGTAACAAGGCCCTGCATGTTCCATTCAGAAATTTTGGTGACTGTTGACTGCATTATGAAATTGATGAAATGAAATACTACCTAGCATGCTTTGACTCGGAGTAGGTTTCATCAGCTTCCATCTTAATCCATGATCTCATAATGGCTACTAGCTAGGCCATCTGAATTTTCCCCATCTAGAGCTTATAGAAACAGTAATTGTCTACTACACACCCTGCTCTGATGCTTGTATGCTTCTAATTTGCTGTGCATCTTTAGAACATGATCACCGGAGCTGCTCAAATGGATGGTGGTATTCTCGTCGTGTCAGCTCCCGATGGCCCAATGCCCCAAACGAAGGAGCATATTCTTCTAGCTAGACAGGTTTCAAATTCTGAGAACTCTTGCCCTGCAATGTCTTTTTATTATGCTGTTTTTGCACTTCTGAGCCGACAGGGTTCCTGCTTTTTAGGTTGGCGTGCCATCACTTGTTTGTTTTCTGAACAAAGTTGATGTTGTTGAAGATGAAGAGTTACTAGAACTTGTGGAGATGGAGCTTCGTGGTATGCTAGCATGTTTCAGTTAATTACATTTTTCTGCTTGGTCCATATGTTTATGTTCTGAAGTGATTTTACTGTCTTCTTTTTTTTTCCTGCAGAGCTCCTCAGTTTCTACAAGTTCCCTGGTGATGAGATTCCTATCGTCCGTGGATCTGCGTTGCACGCCTTGAACGGAACAAATGACGAGATTGGAAAGAATGCTATTTTGAAACTGATGGATGAGGTTGACCGGTACATCCCGGATCCTGTTAGGGTGCTTGACAAGCATTTCTTGATGCCAATTGAAGATGTTTTCTCAATTCAGGTGATTAGATTTTATGATTGTCAGTTACAATTATTGATGTTTAATTTAACTGTTAGAAAGCCTAGCAAAATTAATATGTACCAGAATAAAACCATCTCCATTGTTCAATGCTGGGTGCATGGTTTTAAAGGCGCCGCCTAAGCGTCCAAGCGCTCCCCCTCCGGCTTAGAAAAATGGCTGCCTTAGGCGTCGGAGCCCCCCCCCCCCGCGTCTTCGGACGAGTTGTCGCCTATAAAACCACGGCTAGGTGTCCTCTTTAGTATGGTGTTAGGTCAGTTAATTGGGTACTTGGCCAATTTATGACTCCCAAAATCCATATTTTTCCCCTTTCGTCCCAGCGGTTGCACAGCCATGTATTATTGCCTGTTTTCTATGATGTTAGGTTTCTGTAGAGGGATTTCAAAGAAAACGACATCTGCACATTGTCAGACTATTTTAATTTTGCTTACATAATGTTTTTGTTTTGTTTTGGTCCCCTCCATTCTGGTTTGTATGGCCTGTATGCATTTTAAGAAAAACATTGACCACCAATTTTGTCTACCAAATATGATATACATGCCTTAAAATATATACCATTGGATTCATAAACCTGAATGGAGGGAGTATTCTATTTGCTTAACAGTTTACTTTCTTGTAGTATCTTCAGTGGGCCATTGTAACTTAATCAGACGATTTAGAACTGTATTCTGAATCACAAGTCTTTGACTTAAGATGCTACCGATCCAGTTCAGCGCATTGAACGTTTTTCCTGGTCATTATTTCTGTGTACTTTTCCAAACATAAAAACTGTCCTTTCGCAGTCATTAGTTCTGTGTTAACTTTCGGTAAAACATGCATATTATTATCCATAAGGAGTAAGTTTCTGCTCCACAAATAAACATTAATGACCAAATCACATTAATCTTACCTGATAATATTCTTGGCAGCTCATTCTAACATGGATTAATTGTTCCTGATTTGCAGGGCCGTGGTACTGTTGTGACTGGACGTATCGAACAAGGGATGATTAAAACTGGCGAGGACGTTGAGATCTTAGGTTTAACAGAGGTAATTTTGAACCCTGTTTGTCCTTTTCATGCCTGTTAAATATTTCTGATTGATTGCTGGACTATAAGGATTTGTTTTTGCATGAATTGGTAGTAGAATAGCTCTCTTGCTTTTTTGCATGGATTTGAATAGCATCGTGCAACTGTTGTGAATTTTCTGCATAATTTTAAAAACATATTATCATGGTAAATCCTAGTGAAGTTTCATGTGAGACTTTGAATAGTAGGCCTTACGTCTTTGTTCTGCCATATCTACTATGCACGTATGAGTTGACCTGTTCTAGATGCAAAACTTGACACAAACTGGTGCGTTAGTTTCCTAATTGTCATGTTTTCTACCTTGATGTATCGTCATGAAACATATTATTGGTCACAGACTGGTCCTGTGAAGACTACAGTTACTGGTGTTGAGATGTTCAAAAAGATGTTGGATCATGGAGAGGTAACAATTCTGTCAAGGACACCATTCAATTTTCTTGACTGATGCTGTATTTCATGATTACAACTCCTTGTCCGCAGGCTGGTGACAATGTTGGTCTTCTTCTCCGTGGTCTTAAGCGTGGTGATGTACAACGTGGCCAGGTTAGTATGCCTGATTCTAAGTTGAACCACTATCTTTTTGGCAAAAATGGATGTACCAGGAAATTGTCACTAGTATCACCAGAGAATATTTGTAGTACACATGACTTGTAATCTATCTATGTTGATCCATACCTGTGTGTCACTTTGGTTTTGCATATCTGTGGCATTATATCTGGTGGCTTTTTAGTATTATGACTTGCTGCTTGTTTTATTAATTATCACTCGCTTCCTTTTTGTACCATTTCAGGTCGTTTGCAAACCTGGTTGTTTGAAGACTTACAAGAAGTTTGAGGCAGAAATTTACGTCCTGACAAAGGATGAAGGTGGTCGCCACACTGCCTTCATGTCAAACTACAGCCCACAGTTCTACTTCAGAACTGCTGATATCACTGGAAAAATTGAGTTGCCTGAGCCCGTGAAGATGGTTTTGCCTGGTGACAACGTAACTGCAATTTTTGAGTTGATATCGCCTATTCCACTTGAACCAGGTATGCTTTTACATTGCATACTACTTTGAACTTTTGGCATCAAACTGTTGTAGGAAAACTTAATCTTACTGTTATGTGCTATGCAGGGCAAAGATTCGCCCTGAGGGAAGGAGGGAGAACCGTCGGTGCCGGAGTTGTTGCCAAAGTCATGAGCTAATAATCTGTTTCCTCCTTTTTTTACGGCGTAGTTATTTTAGTAGACAAAAGGATGTTGATATGAAAGATTTGTCGGACAAGAAAACACGAGATAACGAGAGACGTCGAGAGCAAGGGGAACCAGTATGCATCTTGTTTGGAATGCATTTGGCCAGCTGCCATGGATGTGGTCAGTTGGCATTCTGGAAATTTCTTTTGTCTTCATGTTGGGTAGTTTGCTGTATAACACCGCAGCTTGTTACCTTGACACGCTTCTCAGGCATATATTAGCTCGGTGATTCAATAATTGACCGTCTCTAGTTTCTTAATATGTCCTTGTTATGTGTTTTAATTAACTACTCCCTCCGTCCATAAATAGATGCCAAAAATTTATTCAAATTCGGATGTATCTATACACTAAAACATGACTAGATACATTCAAATTTAGATAAACTTTTGGCATCTATTTATGGACAGAGGTAGTATATATTCTTGATCATTTGAAGCTGTGATTGTGCTGCTCGTAGGCTGTGTATTGCAAAAAGGCAAACCTGATCTATGGCAACGGTAAAATCATTTCATAACTTGTTTCTATGTGCTATGTGTGAAGTTTGGACACAAAGTGATCGAAATAACAAAATAGAACTATCATAGATTCTTTATAAATGTACAGAAAAAGGAAAAAGGCCATAGAACTTCACTAGGCGCTCATTAATTTATTAATCATTCTCCTCTAAAGAAGCTCCTCATGCTTCTCCCCAGCTGGAACCTCAAAGGCAAGCACCCTCCTCCAAAGCCATCTGGTTCTGATCTTTGATCTGCATAACGCTTCCCCCGACGACCGGTCAGTCGAGCGCTCTCCATGGCGGGCGACGGGCAGAGAGGTGGGAGGGTTTCGACCCTCGGCGGGCTCTTGGCCTTACCTGGCTCATCTTCCCACTCGAAGGGCACCTTTCCGGTCGCCGGGGAGTACACTCTCATAGACTGCCCTAGCTTGTTGCTTCTGGAGAGGAGAGCAGACAGTGAGGTGGTGTTGTTGGCCTCCATGGTTGTTAGTGTAGCTAGGGCATCACAGCACAATGACTTATATAGATAGAGCAAGAAGGGAGGGTCTTCGCGTCTCGCTGGTCTGCTTGCTAACTAAGGTTTGCTTTCCCAAGTCAAACTCGCTGGTTGAAGGCATGTTTTGTGTAGTTTATTGATGGATTGATATGACTTATCAGCATGCCAAAGGTAGGGAGGTGGCTAGCTTTTCTTGTGCTGGCTTTAGTTTCAAGATCACGGCGATGGAAATCCGTGGCATGGCCGGCGGTTATATGGCATTGAAGTTACTGCCACTTAAAGCATGGTAATCTGTAACCATGTACGTGTTGAA
Organism: Lolium rigidum; assembly: GCF_022539505.1. NCBI lineage: Eukaryota > Viridiplantae > Streptophyta > Magnoliopsida > Poales > Poaceae > Lolium > Lolium rigidum. Next base: position 46,500 of record NW_025900161.1, read on the forward strand.
GGGAACATGAGAGAAAAACTTTGTGCACTTGTCCACCATTGATTGCCATTGAATAGAATAGGGGAGAGCCTCCTCAGTTCAGATGGAATTATACTCTTTGCAAGTTTCTATAGGTTCCTATGGATAGTGTAATCGTCAGCTCATGCATCCGCGCGCGGGCAAAAGGCAATCAAACGGTCGTGGAGATTCCTATGGACTAGACAGTTGCAGAGGTCGTGGAGATTCACCAACCGCGGATGGACCACTGTACATATTCAGAACTCCAACATTTTGCAGCCTGCCGAGTGATGTGCTGGTAGAGTGTTTCATGCCAAGGACACCGGAAGTTGACACCCGTTTTTTGTTCGGTAGATGAGCGCTAGGCGCCACGACCTGGATCAAGTACAACATATAAACACGGGATCTTCACCTAGATTCAGGGTGCAAGATGGGAAACCCCTACGTCATGCATGTCTGATCTTCTTAAGCTTGAACAATGTAAACGAGGAGTTGAGACCCCCCTCCCTTCGCTTCCGATACAACCTTTTCCTCCTCCTCCTCCTTCCTCCAAGCCTAACCTTCTACCTTACATCGGTTCCTCCTTTTATACTTCAAGGGGACTCCACAGAAGCGGGGCGCATGTCAAACACGTGGTCGAAAGGGCCTGTAATGGGTACAGTAGCTCGCAACAAGACGCCATCGATCCTCCTTGGTCAGTGAAAGATCATTCCGATAGACGACGCCAAGTATCCAACATGCACATCTAGGACAGAGTAGGTCACCGGCTCCCGGTGGCACGCCGCCCGGCAACTAGGGGCCGCCGGGGTACTCGCCTTCCTCTGCCCGGCTGGCCGAGGTCCCGTCACGTTATCGCCGCCGGGGCCAACATTGAGGGCCAATGTGGGCGCGGACACGCCGTAGATTCTCTTAGGCTTCTTCACTGCCGGCTTCTTCTCAGCGGGTCCAGCCTCCACGCATGGTTCCCGCGTCGTCGACACTGGCCCCTAAATGCTCATCAAATTTTTCTTGGTGGGGGAGACATTTCCAGGACACTTGGTTTCTGCGTGCGCAGACCGCCGGGCTACGCCCATCCTTCCGGTGCTAGGGTGTGAGGCGGACCTGGCTCCGGGAGGTCTGTGCGAGCGTGAGACGACATGCGTCACGCGAAGGCGGTGGGCATGGGATCCAAAGGGTCAGAGATGCAGGGCCTTCACTCACCTGCCTTCTGCGTCCCCATTAAATTCCGCGCCCGCCACTAGGAGAGTAATCGTTTTGATGCTTTAGTGTGTTGGTTAGTGGAAGAGGAGGGGAACTGCCCTGCACTCCACAATGCCTTGTCTACAAGAACCGCCTTCCCCATAGAGACGGCAATTCCCTCCATTGCACACGACTCCAGTGTTCTTCCTCCAACAAGATATGCGCCAACTCTCCGCAGATCTCACCGTCCTCCTCATCTCCGCTTCTCCGATGGCTCCGCCCAAATATTCCTCTGGTCGCGGCAAGGTGAAGACCAGCTCATCATTGTCGACGCGCGACAAGGATTAGGCTAAGTGGTGCACCACCCAGGACTTCTTCCCCCCCCCCCCCCTCGGGATAAGATAGAGTGTCCTTCAATTGCCTAGCGGCCGAGTCGTGGCCTCCTTGGCTAACGAGAATGCCGCGACGAAGCACTTGGTGCCAAAGACCTCCGAATATATGGAGGGTTATGTGCGGGTGTACTCCCACTTCCTCACTGCGGGTTTGGTGCCGCCACTTTCCATCTTCTGTGCTGTCATTCTGATAAGACGTGTTATGTGTTACAAGCTGTTGAAATAATTATAGTTTCAATACGATGAGATGATGTGATCTACTTGTGTACATATTTTCATGTGAAATATAACAAGTCTCAGACTAGGTGTTTCTTGTCAAATGAGATGAGGCGCACTCTATAAGATTACTTGGTTGCTGTATTAAAAGAATATTTATCATTGGTATTTGTTATAGCAGTCAAGTAGTTGGCATGCAAATCTGAAATAGAACTTGTATTTTTTTCTCATTTTACAACAGAGGAAGGGATCTTCATACTCATCACTGAAACAAATCTTCTCTCTTCATACTGCTAATAACACTATTGTTATTCGTACCCTAAAGTAAATAATAATCCATAGTTCATCATCTTAATTAATGAGATTGCGTGGCTGAATCATCGAAAAATCACAACAACATATATAAGGTAACTTGGTTGTTGACTTCTTGTTTAAATAGGTAAAACATATACGGTGCAGCTCATTTCCCCTCAAATTCACATCAGTGCAGTCCTCATTGGAGAAAAGAAGTACCATCAACGTGTTACAATCATAAATATACATGAATGCTCTCCAACAACAAGTTTGAAGATTTGAGGATGTGGAATAATATTGTATGTTATAAGTCGTTGCACGTGCCATTTTACTAGTGTCACCTAAGAGACATCAACACACCACATAAATCAAAGTATTTCCTAGCTAAATATAGAATTAAGATTTATCATAAAAAATTATAATTAAGATAAAAGTTAATTGCGACTGATTGGCCCTCATATGCTATCATCGGTTCATCACTCCAGCAGCAGCATCAGCATCTGTGATCTGTGAGTAGTTCATCTATGAGGTTATTATCAGTCCACGAGCATCTAGGTCGCAGATAATTATTTTCACGGACGAGGAGGATCCATGTGTGAGTCGCTCCTTAACCCGACGCCTGCAGGCTTTATCCACCTCATATCTACTCGGGGACTCAAGGTCGATGGCATCGCATGCCTCACAAGTCTTACTACTCCACAGCATGATTCCCTGCAACCCCGCAGCTCGTTCCATGACAAGCCTTATATAGTTTGTCACCTTGTCTTCATCCTCGAACCCAAACATATACAACACCTTCAGGTTCAGGTGCTTAAAATCCTTGGATGGTTCCCACACCACGTTGTCCTTCTTGCCACTGCGCTCGGATGTTTTGACACAGGAATGCCGAGTCCTTATTATCTTCACGCATGGAAACGGAAGAGAAAACACATGTTACATTATAACTTGCCACCAAAACCCATGCACGACCATGATACTAGTATAAACAAATGTAGCAAAACTTGAGTCAAATATATCTTTGCCAAAATAAAGTTTGAGATTCCTGTAGAGTGCTTGGAGGAATTTGCATGAACTAAACCCCATATACACTAAGGCAAATGCATATGCTTCAGGGTTTCCTATCAAGTTACATCTGTATTACTCCTAAGTGTTGAGCTGCTCGCCTGTTTCTATGTTTATCTCGACCATGATACTTTGCAATAAAGTGGGTGATGTGTACGCAAGGATTTGCTATTTTTCAAAAAAAATAAAAAAACATAGAAGATAACAGACTTACAAAAAGGTAACATAACAGACTTACTGTAAGCGTTTTCAGAGCAGGTGCAGCTTCGAGGATAAACAGGGTCCAGCTGAGATCACACTCAGGGAAGATATGCCAAAACCCGAAATCCTTGATATTACGGAATATAGCAGTGAGCAGTTTTGGATGTTCAGGCTTAATCCAAATCTGCAGCACAAGAACATAATGCACAGATTAAATCGGTAGAGGAAACATATTATGCAGATGCAGTGAAAATTCATGTGGGTGCAGAAATCGAAGTACCATTTGGCAGCTGAAATTAAGAAACAGCTGCGACAGGTTGCTGACATTCGTTGAGAGGCAGTTGCTCAGCGCGAACGGCGTCTGCCACACCCCTGCATGAGAACTGAGTATCACCCTGCGAAGCTCAGGCACGTAGCCGGAGCGCAGCGGCGGGTCCTCGGAGTTCCAGGACTCGCACTGGAGACGCGTCAGCTTTGGCACAGAAACAAGCTCGATCCGCATGCACCTACATCTCCTCAAGTTGAGGCTCTGAACCACAGAGTTGGGCACGTCGATCTCGAGCACAGAGTGCCGAGCCAATCGGCAGGATGTTAAGGATAGGTGCTTGAGCCTGTCGCAGCCGCCCATGAGGCTGGACAGGTCCGAGTCACCGAGGTCGAGGCTCGTGAGCGATAGGTCCGTCAGCCACCGGAAGGCGACGGGGTAGACTCGGGAGAAGGACATGAACTGCTGCCCGAGCTCGGCGCGCACGGCGGCTGTCAGTTCAGAGTCAGACGACGAAGGCGGAACTACCCCGAGCTCGAGGCGGTCGGTCTGGCCACGGCTCACCGTGTCCTCGACGGCGCGGCCAATGGAGCTCAAGTCATCGGGGGCCGACGTCAGGTGGAAGCGGAGCCGGAGGGTCTTGACGGAACGTCTGCTCTCGCAGTCGCACTCGCGCTCCGCCGCCGGAGGACGCATTGGCAGCAACCTGCCCACCGCGCCGGTGAACGCGTCCATGGTATCGACCGCCGTGGTGGTGCCGGCCTGGAAGTCGTCCACATCGAGGTCCACGCGCGAGGAGCTGGTGGGGGAGGTGCCACCACCGCGTGGAGACCACGCCGGCGCGGACCGCCTCGTGCAGGCTGAGGCGTCCCAGGATCCCGAGGAGAAGGTCGTCCGGGAGCGCGCTGATTCGATCTCTCTCTTGGCCGGTTTTCAACGGCCGTGGCTCCATGGCTGCTCATCTGATGGATTGCTAGCTACTGGATCGTGAAATCGACCCCAACACGGTGAACGGAGCTGATAGTTTGGCCTAGTGAGGAAAATCTCAAGAATTCTTCTCCGCTACAGCCGGATTGCTTGTTAACACTGTGTACGAGGAACGCCGCTCAAGAATTCTTCACGCGGCCCAAATAGCTCTTTCGCGACATGAACCTTAAGCTTAGTAGAGGTCGTTAAAAGTATGGATTATGTGAACTGAGTGGGACCCAACTCTTATCCACGTCAGCGCTGACCCACACACACATTATCCAGTGAGCCTGGACCCACCTTGCTGTGGGACCCACAACTTGCCCAGCTTAGCCTCCTCTGCTTTAGATCTCTCCGCTCGCCTCTACATGCCTGCCGCCGTCGCCCGCCTGCCGCCCCCATTTCGGAGCCGCTTATTCTTCTTCTTCTCCGGCGACGGCGTGCGACTACGGCCAACGATTTATGTCGACCTCTAGTTCAGCCTCCTGCCCCTCATGACCTAAGTATGGGGAAGTGCCGATGACAAGATGTCCTGACTGCACACGCGCCGCGCCATGGAACTGATTGATCATAGTGAAGGAGGAGAATGGGAACTTTGGGGAGGTGCCGCCACCGCGTGGAGACCACGCCGGCGCGGACCGCCTCGTGCAGGCTCAGGCGTCCCAGGATCCCCAGGAGAAGGTCGTCCGGGAGCGCGCTGATTCGATCTCTATCTTGGCCGGTTTTCAACGGCCGTGACTCCATGTTTGCTGATCTGATGGATTGCTAGCTATTGGTGAAATCCCAACACGGTGGCCGGAGCTGATATAGTTTGGTACAGTAAATAGATGAGGCCGATTAACGTGGATTTGATCTCCTAGCGAGGAAAATCTCAAGAATCCTTCTCCGCCACAGCCGGATTGCTTGTTAACATTGTGTACGAGGAACGCCGCACAAGATGGTAGGTGAAAATCGTACCCATGTGGTGGATGGCCCTAAAACATCTGTTTGCCCTAGCTGCAACATATCACATCCGGTCCGCTGCAAAAGTTGTATTGATTCTATGTTTTTTTACTACAACTTTGTTAACAAATATTGGTGTTCTGGGTAAATTTCTATAACTGTTGGAACGCTCAATTTGAAGTAATCCACCGAGGGACGAGTCTCACAAGGGCATTTTAGATCTTTTGCGTTTAGAATAAATCGTACAAACGTATAAGACTGTTAGAGCATGTTTTTCTAGAACACACAATTCTAGTGTATAAAAGTTGTTTCCCTTCGTGTGAATAGCTGCAGAACGACACTTCAAGCGGCCCAAATAGCTCTCCCGCGACGCGGACCTTAAGCATAGTAGAGGTCGTTAAAAGTATGGATTATGTGAACTGAGTGGGACCCAACTATTATCCACGTCAGCGCTGACCCACACACACATTATCCAGTGAGCCTGGGACCCACCTCGCTGTGGGACCCACAACTTGCCCAGCTTAGCTTCCTCTGCTTTAGATCTATCCGCTCGCTCGTGCCTGCCTGCCGCCGTCGCCCGCCTGCCGCCCCCATTTCGGAGCCGCTTATTCTTCTTCTTCTCCGACGACGGTGCTCGACTATGGCCAACGATTTATGTCAACTTCTAGTTCAGCCTCCTGCCCCTCATGACCTAAGTATGGGGAAGTGCCGATGACATGATGTCATGACTGCACATCGCCGCGCCATGGAAGCGATTGGTCATAGTGAAGGAGGAGAATGAGAACTTTGGGCGAGAATTGATGAAGTGCGAGAGCAAGCCCGAGCCGAGAAAGGTTAGATCTGAGTTATCCATTGCCCTTTTGATGTAATTTGTGCATTTTTTTAATTTTTCCACCTATTTGGGAATTAGGGTTCATGTGCTTCTATTTCAGAATTTGAAGAAATGTTACCCTTTTGAGTGGATTGACGAGTACGTTGAGAGGCTTGAAGTGGAGGGAATCAGTGATTTTAGGAGCGATGCAACCCGAGATATCAATCAAGCGTCGGCGGTGAGAAAAAATTTCCACGGGTGATGGGGAACTGATTGGGGAAGTGAAGAAACTAAACAAGCACCTAAGGCAGATGGTTGGTTTGAAGAAGCGAGCAAATGTGATCACTGCAGCATTTTATTTCTGTATAATCCCTAGGAATTGTTTTCCTTCAGTTGATCACTCATTAGACGTGCTTTACCGTGGTTCCTATTTTAGATCAATTGCTTATGTTAGTTTTTGTTTGAATGTATGCTCAATGAGATGCATAACTTGGGCGATGGCTTTTCGTAATGAATCAAATGTGGCAGCAATTCGGCCAAAAGTTTCTACATTTCTTCAGTTTCGTCAGTTAGCGAAGTGTTGCTTTCTGAAAAAAAATTTGTTGCCCTTAGCCCATTGAGAAAGGAAGCCCACCTAATATGGTGAACCCATTTAGCTTGTGACAAAAGATCGGGCCATAGGCATGTGTGGTTTTCTATTCCCCCAATTGATTTGGGAATTTCTGTAAATATTTTATCTAGTGATCAATAAATTTTCAGTCGTTTAAGGTAAAAAAATGAAACGAATCCCTCTCAACTTTGGCTAAAGTATTTTTTTTATTTTTCGTTCGTTCAATAAAGTTATGAAAGGAACTTGCACTTTTTATGGTTCAAAAATATGACAACTAATTTTGTGTGTGTAGTACTTTAATTTACCTCCATTCCAAGAAACAAGAAGCATATTTTATGTCAATTGACATTGTCCTATAACTTTGAGTGATAGTACAGACAAAAATATAGTCCTATAACTACGAAAGAAACATCAATGCATTTTATATATTTCGTGGTAGCTTAGTTATTATTTCACTCAAGTAGCACCAAGTAGCAAAGTTAGTTTGCACCTTGTGAGGTTATCTCATTTCACTCATTTTGGTATTATTTCTTATTTGGCAACTCATTTTTAGATTGTTTAGTTTCTTGTGTAGTGCTTATAAAAGTGAATGGATGGAGTAGTGCTAGGGATGGTCAAACATCTGACGCCCTCGAAATCACATACGGGGTTGAGGGACGTGACTAGAGATTCTCTTAGACTAATCATGGAAAACATTTTATGTAGGTTGGCCCTGATCTTTCACCGTGCAAGGCTTCGCTTGGCACTACTTGGAATCGAACAGACAAGGATTCTGCACCACGCTTTTCAGAATAGCTATTTGAACAACCTGTAATCCTTACTACTATGCTAAAAATATCACACTATATGTTATGCATTTGTTTCTGAATATTATTTAAAGAATCTACGTGGGGTGCCCTGAGTGAGCGGACCGTTTAGACTATTATATCGAAATGTTAAATTTCAAACAACCTGTTGCTAGTTTGCAATGCACGAGCATATTTTCTATGTTAATATAAATGATTGTGCCTTCTCCTTTGCTAACCTTTTGGGCAAATAGACAATGCGAAAGAAAAATACTACACATGGAAACGAATAGATATATCCTGTTTTTTTAGGGAACGATATGCATCATGTTCTAAATCATGAAAGACACAAACAGAACAATATGGTTTCCTCAGCAAAATAATTATATGTAACAGGTTCGAAGTGACTAAGTATTGATATAGGTTCCGATAATACCATATTATGATAAAACTTATAGTTGCGACTTGCATCTCACTTGTAAAAACATAAAAACTTGTTGCATCTAGGAGCATTGTAAACCTGGATGCAGAACAAGGGTACCACAACTGAGATAAACATAGAAATTCACGGAAGGGTACGCCATGGAAATGTTGTAGGTTTTCTTCGTGCAATCTCGGTGGACATTTAATTTTGTCTTATTTTCCAGTTTCATGGTCACCCTTTTAAGCATTGGAGCACATCTGAGTATAACTTTCACGAAATCAAAGCCATGGTCCTCTCCTTTGAATCCTACGATTTCCACTTCTTCTAAGTAAGGCAGGGACATACTCTGGCTTCTCCAGTTCTTGGGCTCATCGCATGTACAACTTTCTATGCATGCTCGTTTAACCTAGAACAAATCAAGAGTGTCACAAATTAGCGCTGTTTATTTATGCTTGTTTTGTAGCTAATAATAATTAGAGAACAGTATCTTAAACGAGTATGTTAGAACTAGAGCGAAGAGTTACCTTGGATTTCTCTGCCCTTAGTAGGGTGATTTTCAGTATTTTGGTAGTGTTGTGGACTGGAAGTGCCTGAAGTAGGCGTAACAGAGTTGTTCCATACACATGCCTCATTGCTTCGAGACGTAACTCCACGACAGAGAAATTGGTAACGGGGAGTTTCTCTATTTCTCGTGCAAAGTTGAGCTCTATAGCCGAGGCGTCCTGCTTAAAAGTATGCCAACTAAGATTGATATCATCAAATCATAAGACCAGTTTAATTAATTCAACAAATACTAGGGCAGGATGGTCGACTTACAGAGGCAGACATGTCCATTGTCAGGACATGGGCGCGAGGCAGCTTCTGAACCTGCAACCGTGTGTCGTCAACAAGTGCCTGGTCCGCGTTGCTCTCAGCTGTCTCTAAGATGAGGCTCCGGAGGAGCCAAAAACCAAACACATAATCCGGCCTCGTATAGGAGCGCCGCCACAAAATCTTGTCGACCATTGGTGCCGAGACGGAGGTGCTGAGGTCCCCGTCGGCATGGACTTCCATCGTCAGCTGCTTTAGCTCCGGGGTCACAATATTGATGGCACGACATTCCTTGTAGATTCCGAGGACAAGCTCCTGCAATGACGTTGAGTGGACCTTGATATCGCCATTGGAAGTAGTGACACCTTCAACCCTGAGCACACGAAGGCGCGGGCAACAAGAGACAAATTTGCCAAGGTCAGTCATGTTGCATCCGAAGAGACACAATCTCTCAAGCGCCAAGAACTTGTCGGGGCAGGAAGCCAATGTGAAGCTGACATCTTTCCGTTTAATCTGGATTGAGGTGGTGTGGTGGAAGAAGGGCAGTTGTAAGGGGCCAGGCCATCCGAAATCACAGCCAGTATTCGTGTAGACGAGCTCCTGCGGAGAGAGATTGGCCGCGCTGCGGAGAAGACAGAAGTCCCGCTCGGAGATGGAGATGTCGATGAGGGACACTACCACGTTGCGCGAGCCCAGCGACCGTTTGAGTGAACCCAGAACCTCACTAATCAAATCGCCGTCAACGCAACGGAACTTGGCCACGAGAACGCGCAGGCGCGGGCAGCGGGTGACCATGGCGTCGATGTTGAGAATCTTGCCAGACATGGACAGCCTCTCCAGCGCGGGGAACTCGCCGGATGGCGGCGGCTGGACGACGAGTTTTTCTGTGTCTAGCTCGATCGAGGTGGCCTGTTGGAAGCAAGGCAGCTGGATCCAGTTTTTGGTGTATCCATAGTTGGAGTACGGAGCGTCGGGCGCGATGGTGAAGACTAGCTCAACCGGCGAGATCAGTGCGGCGGCACGCAGCAGCGAGTCCACGTCGGCAGGCTCCGGTCTCGACGGGAGGTAGATGCCCAGATGGAACGCCGTGCCCGTGGGTGAGACAGCAGTCACGCGGGAGAACGCCGCCTCGACCGCGGCGGCTGGGACACCGCTGAAGGAGAGATCGGTGAGGCGGGTCCAGAGGCCGCGCCACCGGCGGGAGAGAAGGCCGGTCCGCACGGCGGTGCTGGCGCAGCGCAGACGCGCCAGGACCAGAAGGATCAGGTCGTCGGATAGGTTGCTGGCGCGGTCAACTCCGCCGGGACCACGCCGGTGGCACGGAGCTCCATCGTGCTGTGGCGGCGGCCGTGAGCGGAAGCGACGCCCCGATCGCAAATCCATCGATGCGAAAACGCAAAACCTTCTCTGCTAGTCCCGATGGATCGACAACGAATGGCGCAAGTCTCCGGGCATGCATGGACGCCCTCTCATCTTTATACGGCCGGCCGTGCCGGAAGGAGGACTCGAGATTGATTCCTAGCAGAACAAGTTCACCACCATTGTGCTCCTCCCTCTCACCTCACGTACCGACAAGTCCAATTTCCCTCAACTATTGGTGATCGCTGAGATTAGTTTTGGATCTTCAACTTCAAAGAGCATGACCAACAAATACGGGGACAGTTTGACCATAGCAGGGTATGACCGTATGACCGATGACGCTTACCCTAGTTTCGCACACGTACGTACATGGAAGTCAGCCTTGTGATGGGCCTCATGCATGGCCAGGCCAACTCCCCCGGGCCCCTCATACATTTGGGTCACAATGAATTTTATTTTATTTACAAGAAAAAAGCAAATCGGCCGCGCCGTACAACCACACATGGAGTACGCTCCTTGCACCCTCCATGTTCTTATCTCCACATGTTGCTAATTTTTTTGAAATAATCCGTAACACTAATGCTACATATGGATCTGTAATATCATAAAATTTCAGTACCAAAATCAATATGTAGCTGGAGACAAATAGTCATACGAACGAACCTAGCATTCTGAGTTTAAATACTCACGGACACGAATTTAGGTTCCTATTTATTCTTGAGACCCACGCTAGACCTGATAATCATGAAATTTATCTTGACGACTAGACTTTAATCTTCACAAAGAATAAAAATCCTAGTACTAATGCTTGATGGATGTGTGCATCCTTAGTTGGTGTGGAGGCCCTGAAGTGAAATTCTTTCCTTTTTTTAGAAGAGAGTCGAAAACAGGCACGGCCTGATCCATACATTTTCCTCCTAGCCCTACCTTCACGACCACGTGCGACGATCCTGCCGCCAGCCACACCTGCCTCCCTCGCCATCCTCCACTCCTCCCTCCACCACCACCGAAGGCATCGTCGGCCAAAGGCTGCGCGGAGTGGCGGCAACGGGGTACCAGCTGGTAGCGACCATGGGTGCGAGGAGGTGCTCTCCTCACCTATGCAATCGCTATGATGCGCAGTGACCATGGGCCGGAGGCAAGACAGCCTGCGGTGCTGCCACATTATCTGATTAACTCAATATTCAGTGGTTAAAAAATGTTTGAGTTGCTTCAAAAGATATTCGTTGGTTAAAATTTTTAGAGAAGGTAATCCTTGATTAACTCAATACTTTCTAGGTACAATGCCATGTAAAGGATGAAGGGGGCAAGGAGGAGTTCTAGAGCTTCTTTCTATCTCTCGAGTCTTCTCACGCTTTTATACATACGAACCTAAAGTAGAACAAAAGTACAACCTACTCCAACACCCCCCTCTCGGGAAAATAAATCATATATACACATCTTGCTACAGAATGCAGAAATTAACTTTTCAGGTTACCCTTTTGTAAGCACATCTGCCACTTGACTAGTTGATGTAACATAGGGTAAACATATCACTCCTATATCAAGATATTTTTGGATGGAGTGTCTATCAACTTCAACATGTTTTGTTCTATAATGTCAAACAAGGTTATTTGTAATGTTGATAACAACTTTATTCTCACAATAAAGCATCAGGGGGTTTACAATTTTACAAATTAAATTCTGTTAGAATGATCTTTAGCCATAATAGTTCGCATATACCTTGGTCGATGGATTTTAATTCGGCTTCCGTGGTCGATCAAGCTACCAAGCTATGCTTCTTGATACAATACGAGAGAAGATCCCGCCAACAAATGCGCAATACCCAGATGCTGATCTACGGTCCTGGAGTAAACATCCAACTCTCCTTGTTTTGTATATAGGAGATCTTTTCCTGAAGTTCCTTTCAATTACCGCGTAATTATATTAACAACTTTCATATGTGTTATTTTTGGATCATGCATAAATTGACGAACGATGCTAACAACACAAGCTATATCTAGACGTGTATGTCAAAGATAAATTAGCCTTTCTACTAGCCTTTGGTATCATTCCCTATCAACCTAAGCCTCGATATCACAAATTAACTTATGATTTTGCTCAATTGGTTAGGTGTTGGCCATGAACCATGCATACCAGCTTCCTTAATTAAATCTAGGACATATTTCCTTTGTCATAAAAAAATGCCCTTTGACCACGGTGAAACTTCTACATTAATAAATTACCTTAAGTATCCCAAGTGTTTCACGTCAAACTAATTGGCAAAGTATTGATTTTGATGTGTAATCTCCTACGAGTCGTCAAAATGTCATCAACATACACTATAAATATTAATACATTATCATTGGCATGTTGGTTGAATAGTGTATACTCGTCATTGCTTTGATGATAACTCTTGTTCAACATTGGTTGTCTGTATCAATTGAACAATGCCCGTGGTGATTGTTTCAAGCCATATAATAACCGACAAAGATGTGGTGACTCTATTAGACATTTGTATATTGCTTTTAGTATATACTCCCTCCGTTCGGATTTATAAGACGTTGGAGCATTTTTTAGGTTCACTCACACTTGCTTGTATCTAGTTGTTATCACCAGATTTTGGCCAAATCAGGAGATGGGCCGTAATTGAGATGGGCTTGAAGGATATCCACGTGGAGCGTCTCTGAAGCGGCCTTGCACGGAGATTTTGGGCTAGATTGCCCGTGTATCTGAATAATGTTAGTAGATTGCATCTTAGGTTAGAATTAAAGGATAGAGTTTAGCTCGTACACGGTTAGGTGTACTTCCGAATTAGAAAGTCCCTTGGACTATAAATATGTACCTAGGGTTATTGAGAAAGCAGGACAATCACGTTCACAACAAACACAAACCAGGTGCATCGCCACCCCTTATTTCGAGGGTTTCTTCCGGGTAAGCATCATGCTGCCTAGATCGCATCTTGCGATCTAGGCAGTATACGTTTATTCGTTACCTTGTGTTACTCGTGCTGAAGCGTTGTTGATGGCGAGTAGCACTACTTATCGTAGATGTTTTGGGGCTTGCATTGATGCTTTTCTTGTGCATATTTGCTTAGCAATGCCGTCCCTCGATATCTAGCTGCCCTTACACCTATCTAGGTGTAAGGGCAGAACCTTGCTTGTTCGTTACTTAGTATATCCGATCTGTTATAGTTGCTCCTTGTTCTTTATCTGTATGATTAGGCCTTATGCTGGGGTTGGATGATCCGGTAGTGCGTGAGGTGTTGTTTTACCGTTCCTATAAGGGATGTTCCGGGAATTGACTTTACGTTGGTTTTTAGGCCTCTTTTAGGAATAGTTTCCATCATCTTTCGTATCTGCTAGGCCCAACTACGCGTAGGATGTTCCGATTATGCGGTGAAAACCCTAAACTGTCGTAGATTGGTTTAGCTTTGTTTTGATCAAGCGAGGATCCCCATGTCATCGTAAACCCAATGCGAACCATGGGGCGATCGGCTCTTTGAGCCGATCCACGAGGCAACCTGAGAGCCGATCGGGCTCGTATTTAATGTTTACGTGTCTACCATGCAGGAGACTAATCAAAGCAATCCAACACCTTCCTGATCAGGTATAGGTCAGGTGGCACGCCTTTGCAACCGCCAGGACGTGTGCTGGGACATTGCTGGACGACGCGAGGCACCAGGGCCCACTTAGCAGTCTAGGGAGTCTCCCGGCTCTTCGTGTTGCTTAACCACTGCTCGCCGGTGGGTTTTGGCAGGCAACACATTCTGGCACGCCCGGTGGAACACTTTCTGCAACAACCACGTCAACATCGGCAGCCAAGATGTCGGACGAACTGATCAAGTACGAGGATCTACCTGCAGAGCATAAGAAGAAATACGATGAGCTGAAGGCCATCTTTGAAGCCGATCTCATCGGCTCTTTTGAGAAGACCCGTTCGCACGGCATCGGGTTCAAAGGATTCACACCCGAAGGCGCGTTCGAGGGATTAGATCTGTCTCTCCCTTCGGAGGAACGTACCGAGCCCTGCGCCGGGAAATTAACTATGCTTGTGGCTCATTCTCTACATCGGCATTCTGAGAGCCTGGTGAATACTCTTGAGCGGGTTGCGCTTCGTGTGGTGCAAGAAATCATGAAGCATCAGTATTCTCCGTCAGGACCTGTTCTAGGGACTCACCAGGGAGAGATACCATTCCACACTAGGACACCACTGCCATTCGCGATGGCAGCTCCACAGCAACAAGGTTCACCGGCATACGTTGTCTACAAGGTTGGAGGTGATCCTGGCGACTACCAATTCTTGTATGAGCCGCCCAAGGAGATCCCACATGGATACGTGTGCACATACGTGTCGGACTGCAACAACTGGACGCACGCGATCCAGACTTCGGCGGGAGGAATTGCCGGATCGGGAGCGATTGTTACGGCGAGGAGGGATTGCTCGGAGCGGCGGGGAGTTCCGGAGCAGATGTTGAGAAACAAGCGTGGCTAACTAAATATGCCACTGCAATGAGTCATGAAAGCTCAACCCCTACAGCTCCTACTGTGGATCAGATCAGCGCAATCTTGAGAGATCAGTTCGGCATCCTGCCGAAGAAGAGAACAATCGGCTATTCCAAGCCGTATCCCAATGAGTATGACCTGATCCCACTGCCGCCTAAGTATCGGCTCCCTGACTTCACAAAATTCAGTGGATCAGAAGGGTCTAGCTCCATCGAGCACGTGAGCCGATACTTGGCACAGCTGGGCATGGTGTCAGCATCAGAACCGCTACGTGTGAGGTTCTTTGCCCAATCTCTCACGGGTCCAGCCTTTGGGTGGTACACCTCGTTACCCCCAGATTCAGTTCGGACATGGAAGAAGCTGGAAGAGCAGTTTCACATACAATATCATTCAGAAGCTACCGAAGCTGGCATCGCCGATCTGACGCAGGTTCGGCAAAGGCGAGGAGAGACAGCTTCTGAGTACATTCAACGTTTCAGAACTGTCAAGAACCGATGTTATTCGGTTCATTTATCTAAGAAAGAAGCAGTCGAGCTGGCCGTGGCAGGCCTCGCAGCGCCACTCAAGGATCTGACTTTCCAAGTGGAGTACAATTCGTTGGCGCACATGGTCCAGAAGCTGACATCGTATGAGCAGCGCCATCCAGAATTGTACCAAGACAAGTTCAAGCGCACGATAGGCCTGGTCGACGCTGAAGAAGATGAAGACTCTGCGGAAGATCAGGAAGTCGCCGTGGCTGAATGGACTCGGACGGCAGTTCCCGTGTCCTGCAAATGGGTGAAACAAACAGGGCCTCCAAAAGGGTTTGACTTTGATTTAAGCAAAACTGAGCAGATTTTTGATTTGCTGCTGAAGGAGAAACAGCTGAAGTTACCCGAAGGCCACAAAATCCCTACATCACAAGAGATGAACGGTAGGCCATACTGCAAATGGCATCACACGATTACCCACGCCACCAACGACTGCAAAGTGTTGCGCGCACAGATTCAAATGGCGATAGAATCAGGCCGATTAATCTTCGGACAATTTGCCATGAAAGTAGACACACATCCGTTTCCTGGCGTCAACATGGTGGATCTCAGTCACTCCATAAGATGCGAGCCAGGTTTCTCTTTTGATGTCAACATGGCAGGGCCTGTGAACCGCCATGGCAAGGATAAAGCAGAGAGCAGCCACTCCCGTGGCAAGGATAAAGAGGAGGCCGATCCACGCGACCGGCCCCAACATGATAACAGACGGTACCTGACAGAGGAAGAAGTGAGAAGCGTGCGGTATCAACGACCACTCTCCGCGCATCTCCTTAACAAATATGAGCAGCAGTATGACCGACGTCGGCGCTACGACGTAGATGATGAGAGATATAGTCGGTCTGATGCAGATGACAGGAGGTATCGTCGATATGATAGAGACAACGAAGGGTATGAGCGTCACACTAGAGGGAGGTCAAGAGAGCAAGAAGACATGGACAGGCATTGGAACTGTCCTTTCTTTAAACACTGCTGGGACTCAGGAATGAGCCGATTGCCTACAATCGAGAACTGCCCAGAATGTAGACAGCAGAGGAAGGGAACAAATGAAGTTTCAGTGTTCAAGCGTCTAGGGCCTCTCCCACCTCAGAACAAACGAGCTGAGTCATCTCAAGATGAAGACTTGGAGGAGTCAGATGAAGAAGAAGATAGGTACCACCGGCCAAGGTGGTGCCCTGATGGACTCAGCCACTCTCAGAAGCGTAGGGTGCAGCGGCTACGAAACCTGGAGGAAGCCGAGGCACGATGCACTGTACACGTTGAGGAAAGCACGGCCCGATCCGGCCGTGAAAATTCAGCAAACATTGGAGACGGAGACGCGCCCGCCAAAGAAAGTGTGGCGCCCCAAACAGACAAAAGCCGATGCAGAGGCATCGGCTGATACAAACATGGTGTTCATACTCCCGTCAGAGTTTTGTGCTCCAAAAGACGAGGAAGTATCGGTGGCACAATTTGATTGCGGTCCACGGCCAGTGATCTTTGAGAAGCCACGAGAGAGGAGCTACGAGGCATTTGAAAGCCCTATACCCGAGAGGTTATATCAATGGGCAGCACTGTCGGCAAGATGTTGGTTGACACGGGAGCGGCGAGTCAACATAATGCCATATTCCATGCTACGACGTTTGGGACACTCCAATGACGATCCGATCAAGACCAACGTCACATTAAGCGATTTCAACGGCCAAGCATCGAAGCAAAAGGTGTTCCGAATGTAGATCCGACCGTAGGCCGAAAAACCATACCTACCTCGTTCTTCATCGTCGACAGCAAAAGCAATTACGCTGTCCTGCTAGGAAGGGATTGGATTCACGCTAACTGTTGCATCCCATCCACAATGCACCAATGCATCATACAGTGGGATGGAGATGAAGTTGAGGTCGTTCAGGCAGATGACTCGATCGAGATCTCACTAGCTGCCATGAATATTTGGGATGCAGACGATCAAGAGCCGCTCTCTGGAATCAGTATGGACGGCTGTGAGCGCATCGAAGCTTCAAAAAACGGAGTGAGGCTGGTCTTATCCACCGGCCTGACAGAGTAGCAAGATCCAAGGCACTAGACGTACGCGGTAAGGCCGATCCCTGCGATCGGCCCCAAAAAATGAAAAGTAGTAATCTTACCTCAAGCGCGTCACGTAGCCATAGTGAAGCACCAAGAAGTTGTAAACCCTCATTGAGAATTGCAATGAAAAAGGAGGCCGATTCCAGCAATCGGCCAAAATTATCCTCAATATGCACTTTGCCTATATTCAGCATTGATCTAGCAGGCGATGGAAAGCTGGGGTATGGGTTTACATCAGCTGATGAGCTGGAAGAGATTGACATTGGTCCTGGGGATAAGCCACGACCAACATTTATCAGCAAAAAGTTAGATCCACATCTCAGGGGCCTGATGATAGCCTTGCTAAAAGAGTACCCAGATTGTTTTGCATGGGATTATACGGAGATGCCTGGGTTAGACAGGAGCATCATTGAGCATCGGCTCCCTCTGAAGAAAGGATTTCGGCCGTTCCAGCAGCGAGCACGACAGATGAAGGCCGAAATCTTGGTGGAAGTGAAGAAAGAGATCCAGAAGATGTTGGACGCCGGGTTCATCAGGCCATGCAGGTACGCTGAATGGATTTCCAATGTTGTACCTGTAGAGAAAAAGGACGGCCGATGGCGCGTCGCCATAGATTTTCAGAACCTCAACAGTGCCACTCCAAAGGATGAATATCCAATGCCAGTAGCAGAGACATTGATCAATGCAGCTGCTGGTCATAAAATTTTAAGTTTCATGGATGGCAATGCCGGTTACAACCAAATTTTTATGGCTCCAGAAGATATACACAAGACTGCATTCAGAGTGCCAGGCTCGGTGGGCTTGTTTGAATATGTAGTCATGACGTTTGGACTAAAGAATGCCGGCGCAACATACCAA
The DNA here is from genome assembly GCF_022539505.1 of Lolium rigidum. NCBI lineage: Eukaryota > Viridiplantae > Streptophyta > Magnoliopsida > Poales > Poaceae > Lolium > Lolium rigidum. The sequence goes on from NW_025900161.1 coordinate 64,743, forward strand.
AGAGCCATGAACTACATCTTTCATGATTTAATCGGCAAATTGGTGGAAATTTACATCGATGACGTGGTGGTCAAGTCTGTTTCGGTGGACGGACACTTAGAGGATTTGCGACACGTCCTGGACCGACCTAGGAAGTTCGGACTAAGAATGAATCCAAAGAAGTGTGCCTTTGGTGTGACGGCCGGTCAGTTCCTGGGTTTCTTGGTTCATGAACGCGGAATTGAGATCGGCCTGAAAAGTCAAGAGGCAGTGCGAACGATGAAGCCACCCACCACGAGGAAGGAACTTCAATGTCTCATCGGCAAAATTAATTTCGTCAGAAGGTTTATTTCCAACTTGTCAGGACGAATCGAGCCGTTCATGGGATTGGTTAAAATCAAGTCTGATGAGGAGTTTCGCTGGGGGGCAGAGCAACAACGAGCATTTGACGATATTAAGGAGTACCTAACGAAACCACCTGTGTTGGTTCCGCCACAGCAAGACATGCCATTCTATATTTACTTGTCAGTGGCTGACACCTCCATCGCGTCAGTGGTGGTGCAGGTTTATGATGGTCTGGAAAAAGTGGTTTTCTACCTCAGCAGAAGGATGTTGGATGCAGAAACAAGGTACCCTGAAATTGAGAAGTTGTGCCTATGTCTATTTTTCACCTGCACCAAGATCCAGCACATCTTGCTCGTCAGCGAAATCATCGTCATATGCAAATCGGATGTCATCAAGCACATGCTGTCAGCTCCTGTGTTGAAAGGCCGACTCGGCAAGTGGATGTTTGCGTTATCGGAATTTGATATCCGGTATCAACCTGCGAAAGCAGTCAAGGGACAAGCGTTGGCCGATCTTATCGCTGAACGAATAAACACGGACGTAGCAGCACTATCTGTGCGTGCATGGGCCATGTTCTTCGATGGATCGGTCTGTGAGGATGGTTGCGGCATCGGCGTGCTACTCGTGTCGCCTCGGGGGGCAACATTTTCCTTCTCCATCAGGATATCTACCCCTTGCACCAACAATGTTGCTGAGTATGAAGTGATATGCAAGGGAATGGAGTTGCTATTGGACGCTGGGGCAGAAGCGGTTGAGATCTTTGGAGACTCCAAATTGGTGATTTCTCAACTCACGGAAGAGTACAAGTGTGAGAGCGAGTCGCTCTTCCCATTATGGATGCAATGCCGTGAGCTGATGGCACAGTTCAGGTATATAAACTTCAATTGGATCCCAAGGTCGCAAAATACCGAGGCAAACGATCTCGCACAGATGGCGTCCAGATACAAGGACGTAGCGGGTGAAGCCGATGTTCAGGTGCAGTTCATGGAACCAGATGATTGGAGAGCCGATATCTTCAATTACTTGAAAGATTCGGCTCGGGGGGCACCTAAACGGATAAGATACAGGGCCATGAAGTACGTCCCGATTGGCGATGACATGTTCTACGAGGACATTGGAAGGATTACTTCTCAAATGTTTGGGACCAGCCGAGTCCAATCGGCTCTTGCATGAGGTGCATGAGGGTGCCTGTGGAACTCACCAATCGGCTCATAAGATGAAGTGGCTGATCAGGCGATCGGGATTTTATTGGCCCACCATGCTTGAAGATTGTTTCCAGTACTATAAAGGGTGTCAAGCATGTCAGAAGTTTGGGAGCATTCAGATGGTACCCGCATCAGCAATGAATCCTATCATCAAACCTTGGCCATTCCGAGGTTGGGGCATGGATATGATCGGCAAAATTCATCCTACATCGAGCAAAGGCCATGAATGGGTTCTGGCCATTACAGATTACTTCACTAAATGGGTGGAGGCCGTCCCTATGAAGTCAGTAGCATCGAAAGATGTCATCAGTTTTGTATTGGAGCATGTCATACATAGATTCGGGATTCCCCAGACTATCACGACCGATGGAGGTTCGATCTTCGTTTCTAAGGAATTTAGAAAGTTCTGCGAAGATATGGGAATCAAGCTGATCCGATCGTCTCCATACTATGCGCAAGCGAATGGGCAGGCTGAAGCATCCAACAAAAGTCTGATCAAGCTGATTAAGAGGAAAATCGACGAGCATCCTAGACGTTGGCACGAGGTGTTGTCAGAAGCACTGTGGGCTTATCGCATGTCGTGTCACGAAGCAATAAAAACCTCGCCATATCATCTGGTCTATGGACAAGAAGCTGTGTTGCCCTGGGAAATCAAGGCTGGGTCGAGACGGATTACGTTTCAGAATGATCTAACTACTGAAGAATATGCAGCCCTGATGAGTGACAGCATTGAGGATGCAACGGAACTCAGGCTATGGTCGCTTGAGAAAATCAAGGAAAATAAAGCCAAAGTGGCTCGCGCATATAATAAGAAGGTGCAACCAAAGGAGTTCCAAGTTGGTGATCTGGTATGGGAAGTTGTATTGCCGTTGGGGACTAAGGATAAAGTGTATGGTAAATGGTCTCCAAATTGGCATGGCCCGTACAAAGTCGACCAAGTTTTGAAGGGTAATGCATACATGCTCGAGCAATTGGATGGTGTGAAGTTCCCAGTGGCTGTCAATGGTCAGCATCTCAAAAAGTATTTCCCAAGTATGTAGGATGATGGTCAGTAAAATATGGAGGCCGATGCACGAAATCGGCCAGTAAAAAAATTTCAACTTTTTGGGAAATAGCCGATGTTCAGACATCGGCTTCAGATTAAAAACAGCCGATGCACAGACATCGACTTTAGAATAAAAACAGCCGATGCGCAGCCATCGACTATAGAGGTACAAAGGATTATGAACAGGCATCAAGTTATTGTTTGAATTTTGGAAATGTCTGTTTAAACCTGTCCAATTTGGTTTTCGGGTTGACCGCATGAGCGTCTGATGGTGAAAACAGCCGATACGTTGCTATCGGTTTTTGGGGGCGTTGACCTACTTTGACTATTGGAAAATTCGAAATCGGACGATTAAAAAGCCAAGTTGGAATAACATTTTCATTGATTTAGATGGGGATTTTACAACGAAGAGCTAATTGCTCTCAAAAGGGATCATCTAGTGCCTAATGCACTGTTACTAGCCCTGTTCTAACCCCTAATCTATGGGCCATCACTGCCCTCGTCGCCGCCGTCGTAGCTGCCGTCGGCGCTGCTACCAGCGGGTTCTTCGTCGCTACTGATGAAGCCGCCAGCAGGGGCTTCATCCTCCTCGTCGTCGTCGTCGTCGTTGTCTGACCAGGCCCAGCCTCGGAGGCGCTTGGCCGGTGGGTACCCTGTGGAGGAGGAGTCTTCCTCCTCCGAATCCTCCACCTCTTCTTCCTCCTCGTCGGAAGAAGGGACCGCCTCCCATGGGAAGAGGTCGTCATCGCTCGCCAGTACCAGCTTCCCGTCAACAAGGAACTGGAGGTCCTCCTCCCCGTCGGTGAGGGGTTCGTCGTCTTCCGATTCGATGGAAAAATCCCAGTCCCGCGCGTCCCAATACTCTGGGGCGCGGGCCTCGTAGATGGCCATCAGGTTGACCTCCTACTCGAGCTCGCTGGAGGAGGAGGACTGGAAGGACAGGCTGGAGGAGGAAGAGGAGTCCATGGCGGCTGAGAAGGGTTTTTGTTTGCCGATAGCTACTGTGGAGCAGGAGGATGAAGAAGCAAACTGCTTGACGCGGTTAGATAAAGGGGACGGGGAAATTTAATGCTGTGGTGATTTCCGAGGAAGCGGTGCCAAAACTGTCAATCGTGCAGAAGTTGAGAAGACAGGGTATCATGACGAAGGATACTGCGACGATTCTGCTCTGCCACGACATGACCCTTCGAAGGAAAAACAGAGTGGTTTTGAAATTATCATTACCAAAACCAGGGGGCATGTTTTATCACCAGATTTTGGCCAAATCAGGAGATGGGTCGTAATTGAGATGGGCTTGAAGGATATCCACGTGGAGCGTCTCTGAAGCGGCCTTGCACGGAGATTTTGGGCTAGATTGCCCGTGTATCTGAATAATGTTAGTAGATTGCATCTTAGGTTAGAATTAAAGGATAGAGTTTAGCTCGTACACGGTTAGGTGTACTTCCGAATTAGAAAGTCCCTTGGACTATAAATATGTACCTAGGGTTATTGAGAAAGCAGGACAATCACGTTCACAACAAACACAAACCAGGCGCATCGCCACCCCTTATTTCGAGGGTTTCTTCCGGGTAAGCATCATGCTGCCTAGATCGCATCTTGCGATCTAGGCAGTATACGTTTATTCGTTACCTTGTGTTACTCGTGCTGAAGCGTTGTTGATGGCGAGTAGCACTACTTATCGTAGATGTTTTGGGCTTGCATTGATGCTTTTCTTGTGCATATTTGCTTAGCAATGCCGTCCCTCGATATCTAGCTGCCCTTACACCTATCTAGGTGTAAGGGCAGCACCTTGCTTGTTCGTTACTTAGTAGATCCGATCTGTTATAGTTGCTCCTTGTTCTTCAAGGATTAGTTTAATATCTGTATGATTAGGCCTTATGCTGGGGTTGGATGATCCGGTAGTGCGTGAGGTGTTGTTTTACCGTTCCTATAAGGGATGTTCCGGGAATTGACTTTACGTTGGTTTTTAGGCCTCTTTTAGGAATAGTTTCCATCATCTTTCGTATCTGCTAGGCCCAACTACGCGTAGGATGTCCCGATTATGCGGTGAAAACCCTAAACTGTCGTAGATTGGTTTAGCTTTATTTTGATCAAGCAGGATCCCCATGTCATCGTAAACCCAATGCGAACCATGGGGCGATCGGCTCTTTGAGCCGATCCACAGGGCAACCTGAGAGCCGATCGGGCTCGTATTTAATGTTTACGTGTCTACCATGCAGGAGACTAATCGAAGCAATCCAACACCTTCCTGATCAGGTATAGGTCAGGTGGCACGCCCTTGCAACCGCCAGGACGTGTGCTGGGACTTTGCGGGACGACGCGAGGCACCAGGGCCCACTTAGCAGTCTTGGGAGTCTCCCGGCTCTTCGTGTTGCTTAACCACTGCTCGCCGGTGGGTTTTGGCAGGCAACACTAGTCCATATTTAGTGCGTAGGTTCACTCATTTTGTTTTGTATCTAGTCTACTTCAAGAGTGTCTGAAACATCTTATATTAGTAAAAGTAATAGATAATAGATAATAGATAGACTGTTTATTTCTTTATAGAGATAGAACAAGCTAAACTGATGCATGTGCATTCAGGAGTAAGTATTAGCATGCAAACTCGCGCACAGGCCTAGGCACGTAGTATATGTTTTGGATAAAGAGATTTTTATTGACTCAGCCATCATAAAGGCAACAAAATCACGTTGAGTACAAATACTACACCCTGTATTTTAGAACCGCAACACGACAAATATAGTATTACAAAAAAAATATGCTAATTTGAGAACCAGTTCTTTACAAACGAATTGAACACAAAATAAAGAGTTAGTGTACAATTTTTTACTAAACGACTACAACAATCTACACACGTGTGAGCCTACAAATCACATACAAAATCATATGTAGAACCAGCGACTTTTGTTAAAGAAACACAAACAAATATATAGTCTCATAGAGAACCAACAACTCATTCTTTTTACTGAACCAGATAACAGTCCCATTGCACCAAAGCTCGTGACTCGCTTCCTTGCCTTTTTGTGTGGTATTTCTTCGTAGCAAGCACGGGGGCAGTGCTAGTAGTCGTTGAATATTACCGCAGAGGGTACCACCAGTTTACCAGAGCCAAACTGCATGCAGTGGTAATTGTAGACCAAGCCGAACAAGAAGCATACACCTGAGAAGCAGAGCCGCGGCCGCCGTAATCAGTAAAGAAATTGCCCAGACTTTGAGCATGCCAGAAGCCACATCTGGTACTTTGTGCCTCCGCCAGCTGCTCAGCATGAACTCAAGGAAGCTGGTAAGAATCCCTGAGACGCCATAGGACACCAGGAATGTCGTACAGCAGCTGGTGAGCCCAGATTCATCCATGGACATTGCCAGGTAGGTGAAAAAAACAGCCACCAGTACCAAAATTGCAGCGAGGAAGACGAGCGACTTTTGGCCTAGCTTCATCCTGTCAACGCTTATAATGGAGCTGCTGCCTGGTTTACGGTCGACGTGAAGGCTGAACCAGAGAAGCACGGGGATAATCTCCGGCAAGCAGACCAGAACAACATCCTCGCCCAGCCACTCTGCGGCCACCGTGTGCGCCGTCACCAGCAGGAGGACAAGCAAGGACTTGTGGAGCATCTCCGATGCTGGTTCTATGCCAGGTAAGGAGGGACCGGCGGGCAGCTTCGCCATCATGCGTGTCAGGGCCGCCACCGTGGTGCTTAGGAACAGGAGGAACTGGGAGATAGCGAACCCCTCGGATACATGGTCTGGAAGCTGGTCCATCACAAATAGCGCCCCGAGCGTCACCATCACTATGAACTTAAGCTCCATAGTTTTCCTGTTGGTCTTCTCGACGGCGTTAGAAGATCCTGAATTATGTTTTCCACGGACCCCGCTATTACGGCGACTGAACTTGATGTAGAGCGCTCGTACGAAAACAATGGCCATTAGGGGAAAGATGGCCAGCCAGAGGAAGCTCAAGTTGATGTCAACTAATATCAGATAAGATAGTACCACAAGGATGGTTGTGTCAATGAAAATCCGGGCGTGAGGACGAGATGTGACCCACGACTTCAATAGGGTAAGCGCAGCAGGTGTTGGCGGCAGATTGGAAACAGGCTCGCGCTGTGTCACAATTATATAGGGACAGCACAAGGCGGACATGGCAATCTCCATTGTGCCAGTTACCACCTCACTTACTTCTTTGTTGGTAAAAACATCAGCACCTGATAGAAACACCTTGAAATTCTGGATACTGCTGGCTAGTGTGACCGCTGCTGCTACTATGCATATCGACGTTCCATCCGAACTCCCAAGCTTTTCTGAAATACAAAATGGAGATGATCAGACCATAATAAAGTTATGAATGTGTATATATTCTGAAACCTACAGTTGTCATAATCTATACAGAACTTTACGATCTTACAGCCTTCACTTAATATGTGTGGCCTCTCGTTGGATTGAAAATATGGTCTTGAATTTCTGTACACATTTCAATGAACATATGTAATAATTACAAATCCAAAAAACTGACAGATGAAACAATTTATTATCCACGCGGCGGTGTGCAGAATGGCGCAGCCATGTTGAGCTAAATATATTGTACCCACCCATCAAAAAACCAGAGAGTGTGTGCCCTTTCAGGTATACCAACGTTTGGGTTTAGAGTAATTGGAGAAGAGAAACAATGGATGGTGACTAGCTAGTACTTTTTATTCTCAAGATAGTTGTAGCACCCAATGTCGGGAGTCTCTTAGATTGTAAATCTTTAGCTTTTTCTCAGGATATCTGTAACCAGGGTGGTTGGGTTCACTAGAAGATTATATGTTGTATAGGCAGTTTATATTTATCGTTTTCCACTGACCACTGGTTAACTTTTAAGGACACCATGTGTGATCCCTGATATGTAAACTCTAAACTATAAGGAAAACGAGTCTTCACGTCAATGAGACCCTCTCTGAGGCATTTGGATTTAGTTAGCATTTCTGGACATCTCGGTCCTGCGGTTAATGGAGACAGTTATGCGTATATATATATATATTTTTTCCCGTCCAACTGTACAATTTCAAATTTATCCGGCACTCCCAGTAAGGAGCAGAACCACATGCCGGACAATAGGAATCACGGCTCACGGTGTTGAACTTTGGTTACCTATATATTAGTGAAATTATTTATTTGGCCAAGCACTTATTCTAATTTTCACAATAGGTAAAAAATCGACCAGGGGTTTGGTTGGATCATGTATCCAACCCTCTAGGTGTCTGCATTTTAGACCGGACTCCAATGTCATGATTTCAACCTTTTTCTATTCATAACCGCCATATCACTTGAGTGGATAGGCCATTTTGAGAAAGTTCAACATCAAGGTTTAGAGACTAGAGGTAAGCATGTTTTGACTTTCTGGACAATCTCAAGACCCGACGTATCAGTTTTTGGAGTCACTCTCTCGAAGGTACTTACATGAGTAGGGTATACTTGCGTGCGTTCATATGGGTGAGCGTATGTTTCTATTTGTGAGCCTCTGTGTCTATGCTATATTTCGAAAAGAGAGAGTAGACCTAACTTACCAATCAATTCTGAATGCGCTGGTGGCTGAGCTTGCCCACCCCGTGATTCGACTTGTCGGCGATGAAGGTTCTTACCCATTGATTATTATCCACCTTACGCGCAGAGATTTTGTCAGGCCACCGCCCGATTGATGGACCAATTAACTTGTGTGGCTATGTAGTCAATCTAATCTGCCACTGCAACACAACAGTAGAAAACTCAGGTCTTTGGTCCCCTTGCAGTAGTCACATTGTGGATTCATGCACGTGGCTATCTAGCTCAATTTCCTTGCTAGGCTAATTAACCATATATTATCGGGAAAGAAAAGTTCGAAACGCACACATATTTGTAATTCAAAATTTAAGTACTATTAAATATATGTTGCTCACATGGTACATATATCGATGGCAAAAAATCAGTTTTCTTACAAAAAAGATAATTAATTGTTTTCATCTATCAGAAACAGATACAAATCTTATAGTAAACTACATAATAATATGCGTATCCCATAATCATAAAAGAAAAAGAAATTTTGTGTCTTGTGAAAAAAAAACCGACAAACTAGATTGTTTAGTTACAATGCATATTTGGTGCACTGCTTTGTATAACAAATTTGCCTTTTTTGCTTACAAGTATAAGGTTTTCGGAAATTTTGGAAGTTTTAAAAAATGTATATATACATCTTTTGGAGAAATATGCTCTACATAAAAGACTTCTATACGAATTGCTTTGAACTACATGCAGCTCAACCAATTGGAATCTCTGGCTGAGCCTTCTACCAGTTTGTCATGAGTAGTACGTGTACACTGCGAGCATCCGGCCATGTTTGATAAGTCGCAGAAGGCTCGCAAGGAGATCATGTTTTAATCGACTCTCAGTAAGAGCCGTCGGTAACACGAATATATAAGGGTGGACCTATGGGCTGAGTTTTTGGCTCAGCCCAAGCTTTTCTCGGCTCGTTTAGAGTTGGGCTCGGCTCGTAGTTGAAGATGATCAAGTCAAGCCCAATAATTTGGACCGCTGTGGGCTGGTCGCTCGGCCGGCTCCGCTCGGTCGAGCCCAAAAGCTCGGCGCTTCTGCTGTTTGTGCACGGTGACCACGGCAGAAGCTATGCCGCTCGCGTTTCCAACAATCTAGAGCTGTGCATGACAAACTATTTCGCCATGCCATGTCCATCACAGTTTGAAACTCGAGTGTAGTGTTAGATGGGCTAAATGATCAAATTACATATGTCATTGTTTTCTCCAAATAAGATGTTCTACGAAATTATTTTCGTCTTCCAAACACTCTTAGCCATACCCCGCAAATGCAAACTCCCACGAGTTGCCATCAGAGTCATGCAGGCCTGCAAACCTCCGTTGTTTCGTGGCTAAGCACTTACCGGCGTCGCCTCGAATTGTCTAGTGCACTGGTGCCGGGGAAGAAGGGCCCACTCATAAGTATCTTAGGCTAGCCATAGTGCTAGTATCATAAGGAATATCATGCATGCCACCTTGGCAAAAATCTGATGTGGCGCTATAATTAATGAGGAGAGATGTGCTAGTGGTATCATAATATGATACTGTATCATAGCACGTGAAACTAGAAAATTTAATGTCAAATACATCCTATGCACACAACTGCATTGAGATTCTACAAATAATTAAATATCATGAGATTATGATACTACTATATGATACTAACCACTATAGGGGTAGTATCATAGACTTGTACCATATTGATGATACCACTATATGATACTTTGCACTATGGCCAGCCTTAGCATGAAAGGCTCGCGAGCTACACTGAGCTAGACCAAGCTAGTGCAAAGCTCTGGCCAAGCCCAATTTTCCGACTCGTTGGCCAAACGAGCAAGACCGAGCCGAGCTCAATTTGAGTGAGCTACAGTGCAGCTCGCACCGAGACCGACCCGAGCCAGCTCGTATTCAGCCTAAGGAACATACGATCTAAGGCTTTGTTCGAGAATCGAGATGCACTTTCACAAAGTTCCTGCAAGAAAACAAGTAAAAATCTTCAGAAAATCTCGAGTCCCTGAGCCTCGGTGCCTGCGCCGGACCTAAAGTTATAGTGTTCTATGCTCCCCAGCCGGTGGCGTGGCCGCTGCCCCGTACCGAGAGGAGGGCTGTTTGAGACCTCTTGCTTGAGACCCATCGGCATATGGACTACCTCTGGTCTGGGTTTTTTCTTTGGGCAGGACAGAACTGCATGCATATATGTAGGAGAAGAAAAGACAAGCGGTAACATATAGATAGCTAGATATATACTGAATGGAATCAACCAAGGACTAACAACACACCCTCGTACAAGAGAGAAGATTGCTTACGAACAGCTTAGTACGTACGTTTACGCACGTCAGCTCCGTGATGAGCCTAATATGTGTGGGTTGATCTGATCCCCGGTATAATGGTCGGTTGTCCAAACTCCTCCGCCTTGCGATTTGTTGAGTGAATGATGGCTTTCTCTTGAACGTGGAACGAGGAATTGGCGGATTAGAAGAGGTAGGAAGACGAAGCTAGCAAGGTCCATTAATAACAACGTACGTCCCTGAGGAACGAATTGGGGCAGTTCTTCTTTCGTGAACACCAATTACCAGCCGCCAATATATCTCTGTATATTTTACTACTGGATGAAGACGACCTGCTACGCGTAACATATTCTCGTTAAATATTAGTATCCCGCAATCATGACTATTGTATAATCGGAGCCAGAATTTCACTCTTGGTGCATATACTATGGAACGGAGCCCCTGCTTCTCTGAAACACCTTAACATATGACTACATATTCAGACCAGGAGTCATGGCCCCAGTTTCTTCCCCAGCTCTCCACATGTCACCACCCTCTCGTCAGCGCCTCGGCAACGACCTGATCACACGTTTGGTGTTGGCCTCTCGCTCTCCGGCGTTTGGCACTTGCTTCGTCGTTTCCTTATCGAAGGTGTTTTCTTCAAGCATGCATGCAACTAGTTTTTGATGTAATTACCGAGGAGAAAAGAGAGATTTGGCATTTGTTTGGTCCTTTTTTTGTTAGTTGCGCTTGGCACTGGATGCTAATTAAGAGGAAGTTTTGTAAACTTCAGGCCGGCTTTCTAGTATAGTCGTGAATTGATGTTGAAAGTTTTGTTTTGTTGATGAAGATAAACGAGCCAACGAGAGGAGTATCTAGCAGTCAGGTGCAAAACTCAAGAAAGAGGGGGTGTTGTGCGCGGTACCAACTAAGACTAGTCATAGTGGGAAGTAACATAGAGTAGTAACATGCACATGTTACTACTCTATGTTACTACCTTCATAGTGGTTAGTAACATCAAAGTAGTATCATATATGTCTTCATTAATTAGCTTATAGACTCATTGTATCTTGGAAGTGTGATGTTACAGTAACTAGCTATGTTACTCCATCCTCCTCTCTCCTCATTAACTCACTGCCACATAAGCAAATTTGCTGAGTTGGACACTATGAGTAGTCTAATTGCAACATACTCCAACTTGGAAGTAGTACTTAATTACCATCCAGTGGGGTAAATTTGACGTAGCCATATACATATCTCACCGTGTTAGCCAACAAGAGGCGGGATCGAACTTGGAAGTCGAACCTAGCAAGTTAGCTAACGATCGAGGTGGCCCCATCCTACGTCGTCCTAAAGAAATTGGAGAATCGCTTGTTTCATCCTCACCAGCCATGCTTATCTATGGAGTACACCTCTAATTAATTCTTAAGACGACGGCTACGTATACCATAGAAAAATTCTTAAGAGATGTGACATTTTCTGGTCTGAGTGGTATCCCGTTTGTTTGATTTTCATATGGTAACTAGGGAGAAGTTTCCTAAACTGCTGGTCAGTTTTCAGTTTTGTCATTAGTGGTCCGAAGTGCTAAACCTTTTTTTGTGAGAAACTACCTACGCAATTTATTACTATGGATGGCACCCCGCAGGGTATGGGTAAGGGTATGGGTAAAGTCATCCCATACCTATACCCGTAACTGCTAATAGTATAAGTTTTTGACATACTTATCACCCGACAGGGTAAATAGATACCCGCGGATAAAATACCCATACTTACAACACATATTGATAAATAAAATGATAAAAGGTGAAGCGATCGTAAATAGGGGTCCAATCCTCACTATCCTACAAGCGATTGTGACACCAAAAAGCATGCGGTTCAGTCTAGCAACGTGAAGGCATGATTAGAGAGAAAATTTCCTTGCAGGTTTCAAGAATCGGAGAAGAATCAACACTTTATCAATTCCCCGAGAGTTCGATATAAATCCTCAAGTCACCCTTGTGGGGAAATGAAGTTTGCTACAACAATCTGCACTTGGAGTCTCAACGAGTTGGTACACACGAAGTTGTTGCCATCACGGAGCGACGACAGAATGTAGGGCGAATGCGAGCAACGTGAACCCCAGCTATCATAGACGAAGCAGACCCTGCAACTTTCAATGCCGTGATCACCAAGTTCTTAGACCACTCATAGTGAGAGTAACATAGGTAGTAACATCACACACCGTGAAGCATTTTGGTGGCATGGCATGACAATAAATGAAGAAAGAGAGTGAGGTGGTAACTAGCTATGTTACCATAACATCGCACTTCTAAAGAGAAGATGAGTCTACAATCTAATAAATATAACATGCATGATACCCATACACTCTATTATTAATATTCCTGATTCTGAGATAGCCAGGAGAGCGGATCGCCTAGGTATATCTTTAGGTAATTCAGTTGGAGAAATAGGTAATTCTGTTAAGGGGATTAAAATGGTGGAAGAAGAACGTATCCTAACGATTTTAGAGAAAAAAAAGAATGACATTGAGAATTTAGAGGAAGGGCTGGAGACTCTTGTATTGTCAAAAGTGTCCACTCTTTGCGAAGATCTTATCGATGATGAAGACACCCCACTTGATTTGGATGATCACTTGGAACATCTTAAACCAGTGGTGAAGGTAAAGAAAAATAGGCAACGGAAAATATATGATACTAACAATATTCGCAAAAGCACGAGGAAACGAATTAAGAAACAATTTTCATAATGCAGAATCTAAAAGGTATTAATTGGAATCCAGGTGGTTTTGGGGATACTGCTAAACATTTGTTTGTTAAAGAGGTGATTAGAGAACATAAATTAGACTTCATAGCTTTGTTGGAAACTGGGAGATCTAATTTTTCTATTCCCTTTTTGAACCAATTGGCAGCGGGGTATAATTTCTCCTGGTTTTGCTTACCGCCACATGGTCGCTCAGGAGGTATTCTAGTGGGAATAAACTCCGATACGCTAAATGTGTTAAAAGTAAGTACATGGGATTTTTGTGTTAAACTCCATATTAAATGTAAGAGAGATGGTTTTGAATGGATTCTGGTGCCAGTCTATGGGGCTGCCCAAGATGAGCACAAGGCAGAATTTTTGGCTGAATTAGTGAGAACTTGTGAATCTGAAACATTACCTATGTTGGTAGGTGGTGATTTTAATATCATTTGTAAACGAGAGGAGAAAAATAATAATAACTTCAAAGCGCGTTGGCCCTTTGTGTTTAATGCGATTATTGAGCACTTGAATTTGCGTGAAATCGCTCTCACTGGGAGACAATTTACATGGGCAAGTAGAAGAACTGAGCCTACATATGAGAAGCTAGATAGAGTTCTAGCATCCATATCGTGGGAACAAAAGTTTCCTTTGGTAACTGTTCGAGCCTTATCTAGAGCTGATTCAGATCATACTCCAATACTAATTGATTCAGGAGTGAAAGCACACCTGGGTAACCAAGCAAAATTCTCTTTTGAGCTACATTGGTTGCGTCAAGAAGGTTTTTTTGATATGGTAGTAAAGGAGTGGAACTCAGTTAGAGGTGGAACTAACCCTATGGATATTTGGTTGAATAAGTTAAGACACATACGGCGATTTCTTAGAGGCTGGGCAAAAAATCAGAGTGGAAAATATAAGAAAGAAAAAGAGCGATTACTAAGTATTATTGATACTCTGGATTTGAAAGCTGAATCCAATTTTTTAAGTACGAATGAAAGGGAGGAACTTAAAAAGGCGAATGATAGTCTCAATAAATTAAGAAGGGATGAGGAATCCAAATGGGCTCAGAGAGCGAAGGTCAAACATATTCAGGAAGGGGGTAATAATACGAGATAATTTCACTTAATAGCAAATGGTAAACACCGAAAGAAGAAAATCTTCCAACTTGAACAACAAGAAGGGACTATTGTTGGGGAAGATAATCTAAAGGTATATATCACGGAATTCTATAAGAAATTATTTGGACCGCCAACTCCAACAAGTATTACTTTAAATGAAGACGAGACCCATGATATAACACAAATTTCAACAATCGAGAATGAAATCTTGACTGTCCCTTTTACTGAAGAGGATGTTTTCCAAGTGATTTCTCAAATGGAACTGAACAAAGCTCCGGGGCCTGATGGGTTTCCAGCTGAGTTTTATCAAAAAATTTGGGAAGTAATAAAGAATGATTTGATGGCCTTATTCACTCAGTTCACTAATGGGGATTTGCCTCTTTATAAACTGAATTTTGGGGTTATCAGATTACTACCCAAGAAAGAAAATGCGGTTCAGATTCAACAATATAGACCTATTTGCTTATTAAATGTTTGTTTCAAAATATTCACTAAAGTTGGCACTAATCGCATATCAGGGATTGCCCCGAGAGTCATTAAGCCGACTCAATCAGCATTTATGCCAGGAAGGAATATTTTGCAAGGGGTGGTAATATTACATGAAACAATTCATGAATTACATACAAAGAAGATGGATGGAGTATTATTTAAGATTGATTTTGAAAAAGCTTATGACAAGGTGAAATGGCACTTTTTACAACAAACACTAAGAATGAAAGGTTTTGCTCCAGAATGGGGTAGACTAGTGAAACAATTCGTTCAAGGTGGTACTGTTGGTGTCAAGGTTAATGATGATATTGGTCATTATTTCCAGACAAAAAAAGGCCTTAGGCAAGGAGACCCGCTGTCTCCAATGCTTTTTAATATTGTAGTGGACATGCTTGCCATCCTAATTGAAAGAGCTAAAGAGGATGGTCAGGTCGGAGGACTCATTCCGCATCTAGTTGAGGGAGGTCTCTCTATACTACAATATGCTGATGATACCATTCTTTTTATGGAACATGACTTAAACAAAGCGGTTAATATGAAACTAATTTTGTGTCTCTTTGAAGAATTATAGAGACTTGTAATTTTACGGGACAGGTTAGAAACCCTCCCGAACTCTGTAACTTGTGTATTACGAATGCCTCGACTCCACCTCCTATATAAGGGGGAGTCGAGGGACGAAGAGAGGATCGAATCAATTGTCAACAGAACCCTAGTTTCATAATCGTCGAGTACTTTCCGGTGAAACCTTCGAGATCTACTTTCCCTCTACTTCCAACGAAACCCTAGTCTACAATACGTAGGCATTGATAAGTTAATACCTTGTCAGCAGGGGCATCCCCAAGCTTGAGATTTTGTCCATTCTTCATCTCATTACATCATTCTTATCTCCCTACACTTGAAAACTTCCTTCATACAAAATTTCACACAATTCTTTATTAGCAGCGTTAGTACAATAAAAATAACAAATCCACTTGGGTTCAGTTATAACATATATAAAACGTCTATTAAATCATAGCTATTGTAGCAACCTCTTCAAAAAGCTCTTTGCTCAAAGGAACTCAAAAGAAAGAGATTAAGAGGCAAATGCAAATAGTGGAAAAAATCTGTCAAAACAGAACAACATGTAAAGATTGATTTTTTCAAAAATCTTCTGTTGCTCAGATCAAAAAATGTTCAACTAATGAAAGTTAGATAATAATCCACATATGATAAAAAAATGGCAGCTCAAAATTCCTCTCTCGCTGTGAATACAAATTTTTATGGTGACAACACATAATCTGTTTCTGGATAGCAACTTCCCCAAATCTTACTTTCTTCCTATTAGTGGCTATTATTGGCACAAAAACAAAATAAAAATGATGAGGAGAGTTTATTGATACGTCTCAAACGTATCTATAATTTCTTATGTTCCATGCTAGTTTTATGACAATACCTACATGTTTTGTTCAAACTTTATATCGTTTTGATGCGTTTTCCGGAACTAACCTATTGACGAGATGCCGAAGTGCCAGTTCTCGTTTTCTCGCTGTTTTTGTTTTCGTAAATCCTAGTAAGGAAATATTCTCGGAATCGGACGAAATCAACGCCCAAGCATCTTAGGATCACGCGAAGCTTCCGAACACACGAGAGAGGCCGAGGGGGGCCACTGGGCCACCAGACGCCAGGGTGGCGCGGCCCAGGCGTTGGCCGTGCCCCCCCTAGTGTGTCACCGCCTCGTCGACCCTCCGACTCCGCCTCTTCGCCTATATAAAGGTCCCTGACCTAAAACACGAGACGGAAAAGCCACGGTACGAGAAACCTTCCAGAGCCGCCGCCATCGCCAAGCCAAGATCTGGGGGACAGGAGTCTCTGTTCCGGCACGCCGCCGGGACGGGGAAGTGCCCCCGGAAGGCTTCTCCATCGACACCACCGCCATCTTCATCAACGCTGATGACTCCCATGAGGAGGGAGTAGTTCTCCATCAAGGCTAAGGGCTGTACCGGTAGCTATGTGGTTAATCTCTCTCTCTGTACCCCAATACAATGATCTCATGAATTGCTTTGCATGATTGAGATCCATATGATGAGCTTTGTATCACTATTAGTCTATGTGCTATTCTTGTGATGTTATTAAAGTAGTCTATTCCTCCTGCACGGTGTAATGGTGACAGTGTGTGCATCGTGTAGTACTTGGCGTAGGCTATGATTGTGATCTCTTGTAGATTATGAAGTTAACTATTGCTATGATAGTATTGATGTGATCTATTCCTCCTTTCGTAGTGTGAAGGTGACAAGTGTGCATGCTATGTTAGTACTTGGTTTGGTTATGTTGATCCGTCATGCACTCTAAGGTTACTTAAACATGAACATTGAATATTGTGGAGCTTGTTAACTCCGGCATTGAGGGTTCGTGTAATCCTACACGCTTAGTGGTGTTCATCATCCAACAAGAGGGTGTAGAGTCTAGCATCTATCTATTTATTCTGTTATGTGATCAATGTTGAGAGTGTCCACTAGTGAAAGTATGATCCCTAGGCCTTGTTTCCAAATACTGCAATCATCGCTTGTTTATCGTTTTACTCGCATGTTTACTTCCCGCAATATTACTACCATCAATCGCACGCCAGACAAGCACTTTTCTCGGCGCCGTACTACTCGCTCATATTCATTCATACCACTTGTATTTCACTATCTCTTCGCCGAACTAGTGCACCTATTAGGTGTGTTGGGGACACAAGAGACTTCTTGCTTTGTGGTTGCAGGATTGCATGAGAGGGATATCTTTGACCTCTTCCTCCCTGAGTTCGATAAACCTTGGGTGATCCACTTAAGGGAAACTTGCCGCTGTTCTACAAACCTCTGCTCTTGGAGGCCCAACACTGTCTACAGGAATAGAAGCGTGCGTAGACATCAAGCTATTTTCTGGCGCCGTTGCCGGGGAGGAAAGGTAAAAGGCTCTCATACTTCGGTCCCAGGTAATAAGTACTTTTCTGTTGCCGTTGTGTGTGCGCTCGAAGCTATTTCCTTTAGATCCTGCAATTGCATCTTTTTGTTTCTTGTTTACACTAGTTAGGCATAATGGACAACAGTGAGCTTCTTATTCTATTTCCTGATTTAAGACATGGATGGTTTGATGCGAAAATTAAAAAACCCATGGAACATATTAGTATGAAGAAAGTGTTCACAAGCTCCCCAAGAGTTTTGTCCTGGTCCAGCTTAGGGAACATCATCAAGAATAACTTTGACAAGGCTCCCTTGGTCTTCTTCTAGAGCTCCTGAATTTGCTCACTGGAGTCCACGACAAAAGAGAGGGTATCCGACATAGAGTCCACTCGAAGCCTGTTGGTACGGTCGACAGACATGTCGGCAGAACCTACAATATTACAAAGAATCATTGTTACAAGATGAAGTGGGTTTGGCAAAGAAAGGAAAGATAAATAGCAGACTCTCGATAGATTTACAGAGATCACCCTAATTCTTGTCTACCTGGGCCTGAGCTTCAAGCTTCAATCGTTCCTTCTTCTCCATCTCCCACTTCAGCAGACTCAGCTCTTTCTTCAAGTCTGCGGCTTCTTTTTGAGCTTCAGCTGCTAGCCTTTTTGCTTTATCAAGCTGTTTAGTCAAGGACTTGGCAGTCTCACGAAGATGAGTATTCTCCGCCTCCATGCGAACGAACTGATCAGCTGAATCCACCACAATATCGACTGCGGCATGAATTGTGTGGTGACCCGACATACCACTGCATGGTGTAGTATGCAAGTCTGATATAACACCAATGAAACACCGTTCCACTAGTATTATATCGCTCAGAGTGGTACAACAGAAACATATGCGGGTCCAAGGCATGTCTATAGAATTACACACGTACTCGTTACATAAG
Organism: Lolium rigidum; assembly: GCF_022539505.1. Lineage (NCBI taxonomy): Eukaryota > Viridiplantae > Streptophyta > Magnoliopsida > Poales > Poaceae > Lolium > Lolium rigidum. The sequence goes on from NW_025900161.1 coordinate 83,325, forward strand.
ATCATCACAACCTCCTACTTTACAATGAGGTAAAACTACAAATAAACTCCAGAAGAACGACTCGTAGTCTAATCCTAACACGAACTCTACTTGTAGAGTATTTAACTAGCTATAGAGGCTAAGAATAGATTCTAGCTAAATAAGAGCTAGGTTTAGGAAGCTAGTTCCTTTCTATTGCTAATCTAGGTTTTCTCCTTGTTGGATGTGGTATCTGGCTCTTCTGACAGGGTCCTATCCCTTGAAGTAGTTGTTGACTCCTCGGCCTTCGAGTTGCATTGTAGATCCTCCTTCGATGCCTCCATATCTAAGCAGGGGATTTAAGAGTGGGATAAGTACGAGCGTACTCAACAAGTTCATTATAGGAAAGAGGTGTTTAATGCACTAGCTACAGCATTAGACCAGAAAGTCTAATACCAATGCAGGTTTTCATAATCATTTCTTCAAAAGGTTGCTTTTATTCGGAAGAACTATGTCCGTCAGCCTTCACCGGTTTACTAGAACTTCATGGAGCTCCTTTCCGGCCGCGTTCGCAGCTCCATATCCCGGAACAGGGAGTGACAGGTCACGGTTCTTTACACTCGCAGAGGTGTGTTGCTTTACCCATAAGAGATCTTAACCTTGGTGCCAACCGGGAATGACCCGTCCACACTTCCTATGGTGTGAGGCCCGGTATAAGGTCTAGCCAATCATGTTCCTCCGCTACCTCGAACACCCACCCTTTTGTAAGATTGTCCTCCCCTATATCCATGATGAGACCGATCCGGGCATTCATATGCCTTCCCCTATCATCATGGATAGACCGTTCCGGACACCTTACAATCCCTCATAGACCGCAATACCGTGGGGACTTAAGGCTTCCCCAGCCAACCGCTTGCACTTCAAGCGACAAGTGTCTACGGACTATGCCGTGGGGACTTAAGGCTTCCCCAGCCAACCGCTTGCCCTGACAGATACAAGTGTCTACGGTAAAGCGCATCCGTTGATGAACGAGAGGTGGAAACACTTTTGACTACTCCGTCCCACTCCGGATCTTATGGTTAACACGGGTATTACGGCACAAGAATCACTGGCGACATTTGTTGTTTAATCCTAGATGGATATAAACCCGTGCAATGGAACCTCCACCATATCAACACAATCCATGGTTCCATTGCCCACCACATAGTCATATTCATAGTTATGAAAGTAGTGGTTTTAATTTTTGTGCAATAGTGATAACCATAATACTTTGCAAGTAATTTGATAAAAATACTTCAAATGACATGAGCAAGTGATGAACTTGCCTTTCTTGGCTGCAAGATTATGCAGACAAGGTCTTCGGTGCGTAATAACTCCAAATTCTGAAATAGCATCATCGTCCGGTAAGGACGATGTTTAAAAGATTGGCAAGGATGCAATAATGCATAAGTATGAGATGCAATCGCTCTAAGCGTGACCTAACCCCGATGATTTAGGATTAGTGCGTTGTAATGATTAGTTTAGGGTGTGTTGCACTTTTAGAGTGATTCACAAACAAGGTTCTTATTAGGATTGAGTACTTGGTATCATAAGCATGTGCTGGAATATATCATAATAATATCATTAATAGCACACAACAATAACATCTGGTATAATCCTAACATGTAATGAATAGTGTTTGGTTTAAACACTATATGGCATGGTTAATTATTAATTATCATATACTTCAAAAGAATAACTTTTGAAGAACATGTTCTTTAATAAAGAATAGGTATGATAATTAGGTTGAGGGGTTCTATGGTTGATTATGGTTCCACTTAGTTTCTGGAGTAGGTATTAGATGGATCACAACATAATTGGATTCATCAATACCTAGGGCTGGTAAGGTTGAGTTAAGCCTAGGCATCCTAAGCAAGTATTTATACATGGTTGCTATCAAGGTTGATTCATCTGGCTGGTGATTGCTAGCTAGGGTTTATAGGTTCTTATAAGCAGGGTTGGTGATGATTCTCTATTTTCTTCAAAAGAATAACTTTTGAAGAACATACTTCTTAGGTAATAAGAAGTATTGCAATTAGGGTTGAGGTTGTCTAGGGTTTGCTTATTTAATTCCCTAAGTAAGGATTGGTTGGTTCCTAAATAGGATGTTTGATAATTATCTAACATTAGTAGGGTTTAGTGGATATGTGATATGATGTCAATATTAGCATGGTTGCTAATGGAGTTCATCACAATGATGTGATGCTAAATAGGAGTAAATAATGATGATGGCTTTGGTAATAGGATCTAGGGTTTTCACTTGGTTAACCCTACTTGATTATTTAGGTCTGATGAATACATGGGATACTCATATATTAGTGATAGTTCTTCTACATTTTATGTGAATTTGAACTAGTATTTAGTTGCTAGATCTGAATCTATGATAACTAATGAAGTGACATGATCACATGTTACTTGGGGTTTAGGTTCGGAAACCATTTAGGTTTCACACATAAATTAGTGGAGCTAGGGTTTCTAGTGAATTAGGGTTTTGGGTTTACACATGAAATGATGAGGTTATCACTTTATTTTTAATGGAACTAGGGTTTCCTAGTTACCCTATAATTCTTGGATTAATAACTTCATTATCAATTTGAAGTTATTAACAACTTTAAAATAAAATTAATCTTGGATTTGACATTTTATTATTTTTAATGAATTAATAATTAAGGTAATTATTAATCGGGGTTTAAATCTCTCTAATAATGTTTTAACAAACAATAAATAAAGAGAATTACTTTTAATGTTTTATTTATTTTCTTACTAGTTTTTATTTATTTTAGAAAGTGTTCCTAATTATTGAATTTTTATTCAATTAAGAATAAAAGATAAGACTTAATTATTAAGTTTAAAACATTTAAATTTTTATTAAAAATAAAAATTTCATATTATATTTTTATTGGATAGGGTTTTCTTTTCTAAGAATTTTAATATCTCATTTATATTTTTCTGACTTAAATTGAATTTTCTAAATTTATTTAAAGTTGCAGGGATTATTAGATTTGAATTAAAACGAAAACTACTAGGTACACCAAACTAAACCTACCCCCACCCACTGACCAGTGGGCCAACGGCCATGTCACATGCCACGGTGGCGCCAACGTGGCATGGTTCACGGTGACCAGCGGGGCAGTCGACGACGGCGCCGGCGTTCCTGGGCTCGCGCGGGGGCGTGCACGTGCTTGTTCGAACGAGGGCAACGAGGTGAAGCTACTGGTGGCCGCGCCGCTCAGGAATGGTCACCGGAGCACGGCGAACGGTGAGGATCAGCGGCGGCGGACGGTGGTCGACGGTGACAGGGGTGCTACGGCATGTTCTAGGGCTCAATAAGACGCTCATGAGATGCGCAAGGTCACCTGGAGGGTTCCTGTAGGGTCGCCGGGGTTGATTGAAGACGGAGGCGTCGCGGTGGTCGCCATTTCTCTCGCAGTACCCCAAAAGGGAACGGCTAAATTCCTCCTCCACCGAGCTTCCCTTGACGTGTGGCTGCACCAGATGAATGAGAGCGTCGAGGCGCTCCTCCTGAGCTCAACGGCAGGCTCTGGGGTGGTCTGGAACGGTGGGGCGAGATGGTCTCCGGCGAGCTAGGGTTTCGGATTTTGGCGCAAACGAGACGAAGAGAGGAGAAATTGAGGGCGTCCTCGTCATTTATAGGGTTCCCGGCGTGTGCTGGCAGTCAACAATGCCGGCGGCGACGCGGGACGTGTAGGATAACGTTGCATAGAAAACAAAAATTTTCCTACCGCGAACACGAAATCCAAGCCAAGATGCAATCTAGAAGACGGAAGCAACGAGGGGATTATCGAGTCTCACCCTTGAAGAGATTCCAAAGCCTACAAGAGGAGGCTCTTGTTGCTGCGGTAGACGTTCACTTGCCGCTTGCAAAAGCGCGTAGAAGATCTTGATCACGATCGGTTCCGGCGCCACGAACGGGCAGCACCTCCGTACTCGGTCACACGTTCGGTTGTTGATGAAGACGACGTCCACCTCCCCGTTCCAGCGGGCAGCGGAAGTAGTAGCTCCTCTTGAATCCGACAGCACGACGGCGTGGTGTCGGTGGCGGTGTAGAAGTCCGGCGGAGCTTCGCTAAGCTATGCGGGATGTGGAGGAGCGGGGCGGCTAGGGTTTGGGGAGAGGGGGTGGCCGGCCACTAAGGGGGGCGGCCAAGGTTGAGGCTTTGGTGTGTCCGGCCCCCTCCCCTTGGCTCCTCATTATATAGGTGGAAGCCCCAAGAGTTGGTCTCCAAGTCTTCGAATAAGACCCGAACCAAAAACCTTCCATATGGTGGTGAAACCTAGCCCAACTAGGACTCCCACCCAAAGGTGGGATTTCCACCTTCCATAGGGGAGGTGGCCGGCCCCCTATGGTGGAGTCCACTTGGGACTCCACCCCATCTAGGGCTGGCCGGCCATGGAGGTGGAGTCCCTTGTGGACTCCACCTTCCTTGGTGGTTTCTTCCGGACTTTTCTAGAACCTTCTAGAACCTTCCATAGAACCTTCCGCGACATTTTATTCACATAAAATGACATCCTATATATGAATCTTATTCTCCGGACCATTCCGGAACTCCTCGTGATGTCCGGGATCACATCCGGGACTTCGAACAAATATTCGAACTCCATTCCATATTCAAGTTCTACCATTTCAACATCCAACTTTAAGTGTGTCACCCTACGGTTCGCGAACTATGCGGACATGGTTGAGTACTCACTCCGACCAATAACCAATAGCGGGATCCGGAGATCCATAATGGCTCCCACATATTCAACGATGACTTTAGTGATCGAATGAACCATTCACATACGATACCAATTCCCTTTGTCACGCGATATTTTACTTGTCCGAGGTTTGATCATCGGTATCACACTATACCTTGTTCAACCTCGTCTCCCGACAAGTACTCTTTACTCGTACCGTGGTATGTGGTCTCTTATGAACTTATTCATATGCTTGCAAGACATTAGACGACATTCCACCGAGAGGGCCCGGAGTATATCTATCCGTCATCGGGATGGACAAATCCCACTATTGATCCATATGCCTCAACTCATACTTTCCGGATACTTAATCCCACCTTTATAACCACCCATTTACGCAGTGGCGTTTGATGTAATCAAAGTACCTTTCCGGTATAAGTGATTTACATGATCTCATGGTCATAAGGACTAGGTAACTATGTATCGAAAGCTTATAGCAAATAACTTAATGACGTGATCTTATGCTACGCTTAATTGGGTGTGTCCATTATATCATTCATACAATGACATAACCTTGTTATTAATAACATCCAATGTTCATGATTATGAAACTAATCATCCATTAATCAACAAGCTAGTTTAAGAGGCATACTAGGGACTTCTTGTTTGTCTACATATCACACATGTACTAATGTTTCGGTTAATACAATTTTAGCATGATATATAAACATTTATCATAAACATATAAATAATAACCACTTTATTATTGCCTCTTGGGCATATCTCCTTCAGTCTCCCACTTGCACTAGAGTCAATAATCTAGATTACATTGTAATATACCTAACACCCATGGCATTCTGGTGTTGGTCATGCTTTGCCCTAGGGAGAGCTTTAGTCAACGGATCCGCTATATTCGGATCCAGTGTGTACTTTGCAAATCTTTACTTCTCCATCTTCGATGTACTCGCGAATCGAGTGGTAACGCAGCTTGATATGCTTCAGCCTCTTGTGTGACCTTGGCTCTTGTGCATTGGCGATGGCACCCATGTTGTCACAGTAGATGACTAATGGGTCCAATGCACTAGGAACCACACCGAGCTCTACAATGAACCTCTTCATCCATACCGCTTCTGTGAAGCCTCCGAAGCCGCTATGTACTCCGATTCCGTTGAGGATTTCGCCACCGTGCACTCGCTTCGAGCTTGCCCAGCTTACTCGCAGCACCATTCAATATAAACACGTACCCAGATTGTGACTTAGAGTCATCAGGATCAGTGTTCCAACTTGCATCGGTGTAACTTGTTACAACGAGCTCTTGGTCACCTCCATAACAAAGAAACATATCCTTAGTTCTTTTCAAGTACTTCAGGATATTCTTGACCGCTGTCCAGTGTTCCATTCCTGGATCACTTTGATATCTCGCTAGTCAAACTAACCAGCATGTGCTATATCCGGTCTTGTACATAGCATGGCATACATGATAGAGCCTACTGCCGAGGCATAGGGGATCTGATTCATCCTTTCTCTTTCTTCTGCCGTAGCCGGTCCTTGAGTCTTACTCAAGACCTTGCCTGGTAACATAGGTAAGAATCCTTTCTTACTTTCGTCCATTCTAAACTTCTTTAGAATCTTGTCCAGGTATGTACTCTGTGATAGCCCTATTAGACGTCTTGATCTATCTCTATAAATCTTGATGCCTAATATATATGATGCTTCACCAAGGTCTTTCATTGAAAAACTATTATTCAAATAACCCTTTACACTCGCTTAATAGTTCTATATCATTCCCAATCAATAATATGTCATCTACATATAATATCGGGAACGCTACGAGCTCCCACTCACTTTCTTGTAAATACGAGGCCTCTCCATGACACTCGTATAAACCCGAAGTCTTTGATCACCTTATCAAAACGTCGGTTCCAACTTCTCGATGCTTGCTTCAGTCCATAGATTGAACGCTGAAGTTTGCATACTTTGTCGGCATTTTTAGGATCGACAAAACCTTTGGTTTGTACCATATACAACTCTTCCTCAATGTCTCCATTAAGGAATGCTGTTTTGACATCCATCCGCCAAATCTCATAATCGAAAAATGCAGCTATTGCTAACAAAATCCTTACAGATTTTAGCTTCGCTACGAGTGAGAAAGTCTCATCGTAGTCAACACCTTGAATTTGTCGGAAACCCTTTGCGACAAGTCGAGCTTTATAGACAGTAATATTACCATCAGCATCTGTTTTTCTCTTGAAGATCCATTTATTTTCGACAGACCTTGCGGCTATCGGGTAAGTCTACCAAAGTCCATACTTTGTTATCATACATGGATCCCATTTCGGATTTCATGGCTTCTTGCCATTTGTTGGAATCCGGGCTCATCATCGCTTCTTCATACGTCGCAGGGTCTTCATCATTGTTATCCACAATCATGACATTTAGACAAGGATCATACCGATCCGGAGTGGCACGATCCCTTGTCGATCTGCGAGGTTCGATAGCTATCTCATTTGAAGTTTCATGATCATTATCATTTGCTTCCTCGGTTGTTGGTGCAGGCGGCACAGGAACATTTTTCGGTCATCGCGCTACTCGATCAACGAGTAGAGATTCTTCAATCTCATCGAGTTCTACTTTTCTTCCAGATCACTTCTTTAGTGAGAAATTCTTTCTCAAGAAAGGTTCCGTTCTTAGCAACAAAGATCTTGCCTTCGGATCTGTGATAGAAAGTGTACCCTATAGTTTCCTTAGGGTATCCTATGAAGACGCATTTCTCCGCTTTGGGTTCTAGCTTGTCCGGTTGTAACTTTTTTTACATAGGCTTCGCAACCCCAAACTTTTAGGAACGACAGCTTAGGTTTCTTATTAAACCATAATTCATACGGCGTCGTTTCAACGGATTTTGATGGTGCTCTATTTAAAGTGAATGCGGCTGTCTCTAATGCATAACTCCAAAATGATAACGGCAAATCAGTGAGAGACATCATAGAACGAACCATATCTAAGAGAGTTCGATTACGACGTTCGGACACACCGTTTCGTTGTGGTGTTCCCGGCGGTGTCAATTGTGAAAGTATTCCGCATTTCTTTAAATGCATGCCAAACTCATAACTCCGATATTCACCTCCACGATCCGATCGTAGAAATCTAATCTTCTTGTTACGTTGATTTTCTACTTCACTTTGAAATTCCTTAAACTTCTCGAAAGTTTCGGATTTGTGTTTCATTAAATAGATATACCCATATCTACTCAAATCATCTCGTGAAGGTTAGAACATAACGATAACCACCGCGCGAGGCTACACTCATTGGTCCGCACACATCGGTATGTATGATTTCCAACAAGTCTGTAGCTCGCTCCATAATACCAGAGAATGGAGTCTTAGTCATTTTTCCCATTAGACATGCTTCGCATCTATCAAGTGACTCAAAGTCAAGTGATTCAAGTAATCCATCGGTATGGAGTTTCTTCATGCGTTTCACTCCAATATGACCAAGACGACAGTGCCACATATAAGTAGAATTATCATTCAATTTAATTCGCTTAGCATCAATGTTATGTATATGCGTATTACTACTATCGAGATCTAACAGAAATAAGCCATTCTTTTGTGGTGCTCGACCATAAAAGATATTATTCATAAAAATAGAACAACCATTATTCTCGAGACTTGAATGAATAACCGTCTTGCATTAAACAAGATCCAGATATAATGTTCATGCTCAACGCAGGTACATAATAACAATTATTTAGGCTTAAAACTAATCCCGAAGGTAGATGTAGAGGAAGTGTCCCGACTGCGATCACATTGACCTTGGATCCGTTTCCAACGCGCATCGTCACTTCATCTTTCAGCAGTTGTCGTTTATTCTTTAGTTCCTGTTTCAAGTTACAAATATGAGCAACCGAACCAGTATCAAATACCCAGGTACTAGAACGAGAACCAGTGAAATGAACATCTATAACATGTATATCAGATATACCTTCTTTCTTCTTTTTGACAAGGCCGCTCTTCAGATCAGCCGGATACTTGGAGCAATTACGCTTCCAGTGTCCCTTCTCCTTGCGATAATAGCACTCAGCATCGGGCTTAGGGCCGTTCTTAGGTTTCATAGGAGGCGTGGCAGCTTTCTTGCCACCCTTCTTGAATTTTCCCTTAGACTTGCCCTGTTTCTTGAAGCTGGTGGTCTTGTTGACCATCAACACTTGGTGCTCTTTCTTGATCTCAATCTCAGCAGCTTTTAGCATGCCAAAGAGTTCAGGTAACTCCTTGTTCATGTTCTGCATAGTGTAGTTCATCACAAAGTTCTTGTAACTTTGTGGCAGTGATTGAAGGACACGATTAATCCCCGATCTGTTAGGAATCACTATTCCCAAGTCATCGAGTTTCTTCGCATGCCCGGTCATGACGAGCATGTGCTCACTAATGGAGCTGCCTTCTTCCATCATACAGCTGAAGAAATGTTTCGATGCTTCATAGCATTCCACGGCCGCATGAGTCTCAAAAATAGTCTTCAACTCTTTCATCAACTCATGAGGATCGTGGTGCTCAAAACGTTTTTGAAGATCGGATTCCAGACTGCATAAGATGGCACACTGAACTTGAGAGTACCGAGTTTTCCGAGTCGCGTAAACATTCTTTACTTCATCGGATTCAGTTTCTGCTGGAGGGTCACCTAGCGGTGCATCAAGCACATATTGCAGATTTCCGCCATTGAGGAAGATCCTCACATGACGGAACCAGTCGATGAAGTTGCTACCGTTGCTCTTAAGCTTTTCTTTCTCTAGGAACTGGTTAAAATTGATTGGGGACGCCATATCTACAACATATTTGCAATAGTTTAGACTAAGTTTATGACAAATTGAGTTCAAAATTTTAATTCAATATAATTAAAAATCTAGGTGAACTCCCACTCAAAACAATATCCCTCGCATTGTCTTAGTGATCACACGAACCAAATCTACCGCACCTAAACCCGATCATCACGAGAAAAGGTGTGATTTCAATGGCGAACACTCAAAGTGTTCATCATATCAATCATATGATTCATGCTCTACCTTTCGGTATCACGTGTTCCGAGACCATGTCTGTACATGCTAGGCTCGTCAAGGCCACCTTAGTATCCGCATGTGCAAAACTGTCTTGCACCCGTTGTATGTACTTATTGAATCTATCACACCCGATCATCACGAGATGCTTCGAAACGACAAGACTTGATAACGGTGCTACTAAGGATGAACACTTTATTATCTTGAGATTTTAGTGAGGGATCATCTTATAATGCTACCGTCGCGATCTAAGCAAAATAAGATGCATAAAAGGATTAACATCACATGCAATTCATATGTGATATGATATGGCCCTTTTGTCTTTGCGCCTTTGATCTTCATCTCCAAAGCACGGACATGATCTCCATCATCTACGGGCATGATCTCCATCATCGTCGGCGAAGCACCAAGGTCAATGGCGCCGTCTTCATGATCGTCCTCCATGTAGCAACTATTACAACTACTTTGAAATACTACTCAACATGAAATTTAAAGACAACCATAAGGCTCCTGCCGGTTGCCACAATACAATAATGATCATCTCATACATATTCATTATCACATTATGGCCATATCACATCACCAAACCCTGCAAAAACAAGTTAGACGTTCTCTAATTTGGTTTGCATATTTTACGTGGTTTAGGGTTTTCGAGTAAGATCCAATCTACCTACGAACATGAACCACAACGGTGATACTAGTGTTTTCAATAGAAGAGTAAATTGAATCTTCACTATAGTAGGAGAGACGGACACCCGCAAAGCCACTTATGCAATACAAGTTGCATGTCGAGCGTGGAGCAAATCTCATGAACGCGGTCATGTAAAGTTAGCCCGAGCCGCTTCATCCCACTATGCCACAAAGATGCAAAGTACTCAACTAAAGATAACAAGAGCATCAACGCCCACAAACCATTGTGTTCTACTCGTGCAACCATCTATGCATAGACACGGCTCTGATACCACTGTAGGATAACGTTGCATAGAAAACAAAAATTTTCCTACCGTGAACACGAAATCCAAGCCAAGATGCAATCTAGAAGACGGAAGCAACGAGGGGATTATCGAGTCTCACCCTTGAAGAGATTCCAAAGCCTACAAGAGGAGGCTCTTGTTGCTGCGGTAGACGTTCACTTGCCGCTTGCAAAAGCGCGTAGAAGATCTTGATCACGATCGGTTCCGGCGCCACGAACGGGCAGCACCTCCGTACTCGGTCACACGTTCGGTTGTTGATGAAGACGACGTCCACCTCCCCGTTCCAGCGGGCAGCGGAAGTAGTAGCTCCTCTTGAATCCGACGAGCACGACGGCGTGGTGTCGGTGGCGGTGTAGAAGTCCGGCGGAGCTTCGCTAAGCTATGCGGGATGTGGAGGAGCGGGGCGGCTAGGGTTTGGGGAGAGGGGGTGGCCGGCCACTAAGGGGGGCGGCCAAGGTTGAGGCTTTGGTGTGTCCGGCCCCCTCCCCTTGGCTCCTCATTATATAGGTGGAAGCCCCAAGAGTTGGTCTCCAAGTCTTCGAATAAGACCCGAACCAAAAACCTTCCATATGGTGGTGAAACCTAGCCCAACTAGGACTCCCACCCAAAGGTGGGATTTCCACCTTCCATAGGGGAGGTGGCCGGCCCCTATGGTGGAGTCCACTTGGGACTCCACCCCATCTAGGGCTGGCCGGCCATGGAGGTGGAGTCCCTTGTGGACTCCACCTTCCTTGGTGGTTTCTTCCGGACTTTTCTAGAACCTTCTAGAACCTTCCATAGAACCTTCCGCGACATTTTATTCACATAAAATGACATCCTATATATGAATCTTATTCTCCGGACCATTCCGGAACTCCTCGTGATGTCCGGGATCACATCCGGGACTTCGAACAAATATTCGAACTCCATTCCATATTCAAGTTCTACCATTTCAACATCCAACTTTAAGTGTGTCACCCTACGGTTCGCGAACTATGCGGACATGGTTGAGTACTCACTCCGACCAATAACCAATAGCGGGATCCGGAGATCCATAATGGCTCCCACATATTCAACGATGACTTTAGTGATCGAATGAACCATTCACATACGATACCAATTCCCTTTGTCACGCGATATTTTACTTGTCCGAGGTTTGATCATCGGTATCACACTATACCTTGTTCAACCTCGTCTCTCGACAAGTACTCTTTACTCGTACCGTGGTATGTGGTCTCTTATGAACTTATTCATATGCTTGCAAGACATTAGACGACATTCCACCGAGAGGGCCCAGAGTATATCTATCCGTCATCGGGATGGACAAATCCCACTATTGATCCATATGCCTCAACTCATACTTTCCGGATACTTAATCCCACCTTTATAACCACCCATTTACGCAGTGGCGTTTGATGTAATCAAAGTACCTTTCCGGTATAAGTGATTTACATGATCTCATGGTCATAAGGACTAGGTAACTATGTATCGAAAGCTTATAGCAAATAACTTAATGACGTGATCTTATGCTACGCTTAATTGGGTGTGTCCATTATATCATTCATACAATGACATAACCTTGTTATTAATAACATCCAATGTTCATGATTATGAAACTAATCATCCATTAATCAACAAGCTAGTTTAAGAGGCATACTAGGGACTTCTTGTTTGTCTACATATCACACATGTACTAATGTTTCGGTTAATACAATTTTAGCATGATATATAAACATTTATCATAAACATAAAGATATAAATAATAACCACTTTATTATTGCCTCTTGGGCATATCTCCTTCAGGACGTGGCCCTGGGCGTCGCGGTGGCGAGCTCCTGGGCGTCCAGAGCTGGAGACGAAGACGACGACGTCTCCACGCTCTTATCTGTAAGAAGCGGTACACGGGCTGGGCTGGGCCGTGGTGCTGGGTTGCCTCGTGGGCTACTGCTGGGCTGGTGATGGACTGCTGGTGGCGGTGGTTCTGGGCTGCAGGTGAGCTCCAGGTAAGTCCATTTCTTTTTCTTTTCTATTTTCCTTTTTCTGTTTTATTTTCTTGTTTTGAATTCTGTTTTGAATTCAGATTTAGATTATTTTCTATCTTGCAGGTATTGCTCACTTAATTCATACAAGGATTAGTCCAGGGTACTGCAAAGTTTTGAGTGGTGTATTTGCAAATTTAATGTGATATTATATCATTGGTTTTATTATTGTTATTTTTGGGATTTGAATTCAAATACCCATATGGACATGAATTTAAATATTATCTTTGAAAATACCCAAATTGTTTTCCAAATGGTAGTTTTCTTACTTACTGATATATAGAGTTGTATTTAGTATTACTTTGCAATAAACAAGCTCAAAGTAATATTTAATCATGGACTTCTAATAAGAAGTGATTTAATGGCATGAGTTCATATGCTAAAATATCTCTAAGGACTTGATCACAATTTTGAGTATTTGGTTTCTTGCATATGATTTTATGTGAACACTCATTTATTAAGACCTTGTAAAGTTTATCTTAATCCTATTCTAACTTTAATACTAGTATTATATTTTAATAACACCTTGATATACATAGATTAGGTACTACTCTCATCATGGTTTGGTCTTGGTTATAATGATAAATGGTTAATCACCACCATGGTTTAATTATTGGGCTTAGCATTAGGTTATTCTTAAGTTCCATAATTGGAGCATAAGATACCACTAGTGAACAATTCTAGAGCTCAATTCTATGCATCTAATGGCACTTAATTTGAATCTCACATAAGGTCTAGGTTTATATTATGATCACCATAGTGATGCATAAACTAGGGTTGAGATATAACTCTGGTTTATGGAATTTGAATGACCTTATATTGCATTTGCTAAGGCTTAATCCCCCCTAACCATGGTAATATGGTTACTTGCTTAATTGCTTCTATGTTCATTTAATTACTAAGGATCTGAGAATTGGTTTTATCTTCTACCCATTAACTACAATTATTATCCTTAATTTATCATTAAGTTAACTACATTGGTTATAGTTCTTTTTATAGTTAACTTTGGTCTTATGGATGAATGGTTTCTCACCATAATAAATATGGAGTTTTACTCTAAGGTTTTCTTAGGTTCTTTGTTTTATGAAATATAGGTATGGTAGGATTCTACTTATGATCACCAAATAGTTCACAAGTAAAAGATAAGATATAAACCTAGGGTTGTTTATTATTGATCTCCTTATAATTTCATGTGGCTAATGATATCTGCTTATCCTATTAGGGTTTACTTATCCCCACATACTTCAAGAGCATGATCATGGTTAGACATGATCCACTTGTTCTTGATATCCTTACTTCCTAGGATGGTCATGGTTGTCTCAATAGTTTTATATCCCAGGAAAATGCCTGAGATATTTACTTAAAGTTCCCTCAAGAACTGATGGTTTAACCATTTGGATATTTGAGTAGATAGAACTAGGATTAGTATGGATGGTCTCTCTCATTTGGGGAAGGACTTTAATACTAACCTAAGGTTAGGCTCCATAAAAGTTGGTGTGACCTCAATATCTATGTTTAACATATTTGGGTTCTCTCTCTAGGGATGGTCTGGAATAATATCCTAAGGTTTCTCTTCAAAGTGATGGTTGGAATACATGGATGTATATCCAAGGTTTTAGCTCAAGGTTTGTTGTTGCTTCTCTAATAATTATTATAGAACTCTCACCTCTCTAGGTTTGATGTGTAATAACTTGGACTGGAGAAGAATATCTATTTCTGGAGTGGATCTACTTGTCATAATTCCAATGTTGAAGTGGAATGAATACCATGAGGTTTCATGGTAGGATTAAGGATTAGTTTTAAGACGTGGAAAAGATAAGTCTAGCATGCATGATTTCTTCATTTTATTGTTACTTGATTTACCATTGAATATATGTTCATATGTTATGGCAAATGATACCATGTTATGATCTTTTATAAGATCATGTAATTGATCCTTGATTAATGTGTTATTGTGTTGGTTTTAGTTCCATTTGATCTAACTCCTTAGATCAAATCATTACTACCCAAAACAAGGTTTTAGCAAAGTCACATTGAGGTTTATAGCGCTTGACTTGATGAGCTACGTCAATTCCACCAAGGTCAAGTGAAACTTCAGTTACTGTGACTGTTTTACTTTAAAGCGCGAAAATTCCCTGGATTTTCTATGCATGAATGCAATGCACACATCTATTTCCTCTATTTTTGTAATCCCAATACCTGGGATATTACAGTCTCTACCCCTTAAACTAAACTTCATCCTCGAAGTTTGATCTCTCTCACGTTTCCGAAGTGTGGATTTGACTTGTGCAGACTATGACTTTTCTCGAACTCCGTGGTAATCTCACTGGATATAATTGTATATATCCCTTATCCAGATTCTTCCTGGAATCCATTAATGTTTGACATCAAACAACTATTACTTCCTTTACTTCCATGATTTCTTCCAATATTATAAGCTTGTTTCCTTTCTCATTGAATATTCAATGATTGGGACTTCTTCTTGTCCTGACAGTCTTAATTGAGGACTAATTGGGTAACAATCTCCTATTTGATAAAATAGGTCTTTGTGTTTCCCTTACTACCAAAACTGCAGTAATGATGCTTAATAAGGTACTAACTATGGAAATGATTTTTACAGTTTCTTTACTAAGAAGGTTAGACTCATTTAGCCTATCCAATCATGATTTATAATTGATACCTATAACTATTTTGGGTTGTTTAGGTTCCATGAAAGGAATCATTCTATTGATTTTCCTTCGGTCTTTGGCCTTCTTGAGCTGTATTTGGTCTATGGTATTTTCTTCGTCCAACTTATTTATGCTTAACTTACTTGAGCTTTCGTACTTCTGAGTAAATACTACTCACTTTCTCAAGTGATAGTCCACTTCTTACATCCTCGAGGTATGAACCTCGGCTTCTGGTCTGACATCCTTCTGAAAGTAGTGTTCGATAATCTTATGAAAATAAGATCGAACTTCCTCTCAGTTCAGACCTTCTTCTCCATCTTACTCAAAGTATTGAGTCATTGTACATCCAACTCAATCTTTACTCTACCCCTTAGAGTTTACTTATGTTCTTCGACTCCTTTTCTTCCAACTATTGAGCTTATGATTAGAATATTAGTCTGGGTCTAGCTTATGGTTTATACTTATTCTAAGGTCTCGCGAAGAATATTTGTGGTGTATCCACTCAATTGTGGACATCCAATGTGAATCCTTCGACTAAATGATTATAGATCTAGCTATTTGCCTGACAAGATTTTTATTTGTTCCCAAACTTTTGTTACAAATAATTAAATAGTGGACTATTTGTAATACCAACTGATACCAGCTGTGGTTATTATACCAACTGTGGCTATTTGATATCAAAAAAAAAAATGGATTCTATTATAGGTTCTGATCAACCGGACGAGACATCTTCTACTTTATCTCGCAATATTTAAACTATACCAATTGTGGTCTTCTGATATCAATTATGGTCTTCTTATATCTGCTATGGTTTTATAGGTCATCTTCCTCTCTTCAGGGTTTATTTTGCAAGAAAACCACTATGAATATAGTATCCAAGGTGATTTCCCATGCATTCCCTCTTCTATATTAATTATGGATCTGCTTGAGCTTCACCATAATCATTATCTTTCTCACCTTCATGCTTCTTTCGTACTAAAGTACTCCTCTATTGAGGTAAGCATGAGTTTCTGATTGTACTTCCTTCAGAGTATTGTGGTTACTTCCCACAACTTTGCTTCCTTTTTCTGATGAACCTTCATCTTGTGTTCAGAATTCATCACTTCCTCACACGAATACCATTACCCTCTAGATCTATAGCACCAAGTAAGGACTTGATATAGCAACATGCATTTGCATATCAAAGTCAAACTTCATGTATGGATCTAGTCAAACAATGAAATTCCAATAAAATCCAAGAAAATCCAGCTTTGTGCTTTTATAATACACATCATCATAAGCCTGAATAAAAATAGTTGAGTATGACATCTCTAAATATCAGGCTCTGATGTGTAATATAAAACACCACATAAGATAGGTTTATATCGTGATACTTAGCACGAATATATATGGCAGACTACTACTTGTTTTGTCATTTACCTGAATTGCACAATTGCAATGAGATAAACTTGAAACAAAGTGGTCTAGGATAGTTAGGGTTAACCTAATTTCCTTTGGAAGTGCTATCTTAGCTTCCATTTTGGTTGAGGACTACCTCACATGATATGTCTAGGTTCTAACATTGCTACTCTAAGCACATAACTATGGAAATATAGCTCTTATACTTCCAAGTGTTTGTATGGTAAGGCTATGGACCTAATGTTCTTGACACAGTACCCATGGTTTTTGGAACATAATTCTTGCACTATTGTTTAGCACTTGGCTTCTTATTGTATTCCTACCAAATATCTATGATGTTCTATTCCATCACATAACGATTCTCAGGTGAATCATATATGATTAACAACTCTACCATCTAAGTAGGCATATTATATTCCTATCTCTTTTACTTACCTTCCATGATTGACTCATCATGGTCTATACTACTTCATATGTCTCATAGTTATTATTTACTATCAGTTGTTTCATATGTCTAGATAATTTTTTTTTTACTTATTCATTACTTACATTGGTCTACATCTTCTATTAGGATATTTTTCTTATACACATCTCTTCATTACTTGATATCACTCCTTTTACAGGTCTGGACATATCTTACTTGACCATAACATGTGTTGGTACACCTCTTCCAATAGGATATCTTCCTTATGGTTGTATCCTCTCTTTGGACTACCATGTATTGTATACCAACAGTGATCTACTCATCTATTGTTTTAAGGACTTCATGGTGTGCTACATATTTGGGATTAGCTAACTTCACTTGATAAAGATAGGTAAGAAAGGTTGACTTAAGTGTGTCAGGATTATTCTCAAGTGAATATCCATCTCAAGTCATAAGAATATTTGGTTTACCTAGGACAACTTCCTATAGACACTACCAATCCTATAGGTCTCCTTTAAAGGGTTTTAATCCTAGGGTCAAAGCATTTGCTCTGATACCAAGCTGTGGTGACCCGACATACCACCGCATGGTGTAGTATGCAAGTCCGATATAACACCAATGAAACACCGTTCCACTAGTATTATATCGCTCAGAGTGGTACAACAGAAACATATGCGGGTCCAAGGCATGTCTATAGAATTACACACAGACTCTGTTACATAAGATCATCACAACCTCCTACTTTACAATGAGGTAAAACTACAAATAAACTCCAGAAGAACGACTCGTAGTCTAATCCTAACACGAACTCTACTTGTAGAGTATTTAACTAGCTATAGAGGCTAAGAATAGATTCTAGCTAAATAAGAGCTAGGTTTAGGAAGCTAGTTCCTTTCTATTGCTAATCTAGGTTTTCTCCTTGTTGGATGTGGTATCTGGCTCTTCTGACAGGGTCCTATCCCTTGAAGTAGTTGTTGACTCCTCGGCCTTCGAGTTGCATTGTAGATCCTCCTTCGATGCCTCCATATCTAAGCGGGGATTTAAGAGTGGGATGAGTACGAGCGTACTCAACAAGTTCATTATAGGAAAGAGGTGTTTAATGCACTAGCTACAGCATTAGACCGGAAAGTCTAATACCAATGCAGGTTTTCATAATCATTTCTTCAAAAGGTTGCTTTTATTCGGAAGAACTATGTCCGTCGGCCTTCACCGGTTTACTAGAACTTCATGGAGCTCCTTTCCGGCCGCGTTCGCAGTTCCATATCCCGGAACAAGGAGTGACAGGTCACGGTTCTTTACACTCTGCAGAGGTGTGTTGCTTTACCCATAAGAGATCTTAACCTTGGTGCCAACCGGGAATGACCCGTCCACACTTCCTATGGTGTGAGGCCCGGTATAAGGTCTAGCCAATCATGTTCCTCCGCTACCTCGAACACCCACCCTTTTGTAAGATTGTCCTCCCCTATATCCATGATGAGACCGATCCGGGCATTCATATGCCTTCCCCTATCATCATGGATAGACCGTTCCGGACACCTTACAATCCCTCATAGACCGCAATACCATGGGGACTTAAGGCTTCCCCGACCAACCGCTTGCACTTCAAGCGACAAGTGTCTACGGACTATGCCGTGGGGACTTAAGGCTTCCCCGACCAACCGCTTGCCCCGACGGATACAAGTGTCTACGGTAAAGCGCATCCGTTGATGAACGAGAGGTGGAAACACTTTTGACTACTCCGTCCCACTCCGGATCTTATGGTTAACACGGGTATTACGGCACAAGAATCATCGGCGACATTTGTTGTTTAATCCTAGATGGATATAAACCCGTGCAATGGAACCTCCACCATATCAACACAATCCATGGTTCCATTGCCCACCACATAGTCATATTCATAGTTATGAAAGTAGTGGTTTTGATTTTTGTGCAATAGTGATAACCATAATACTTTGCAAGTAATTTGATAAAAATACTTCAAATGACATGAGCAAGTGATGAACTTGCCTTTCTTGGCTGCAAGATTATGCAGACAAGGTCTTCGATGCGTAATAACTCCAAATTCTGAAATAGCATCATCGTCCGGTAAGGACGATGTTTAAAAGATTGGCAAGGATGCAATAATGCATAAGTATGAGATGCAATCGCTCTAAGCGTGACCTAACCCCGATGATTTAGGATTAGTGCGTTGTAATGATTAGTTTAGGGTGTGTTGCACTTTTAGAGTGATTCACAAACAAGGTTCTTATTAGGATTGAGTACTTGGTATCATAAGCATGTGCTGGAATATATCATAATAATATCATTAATAGCACACAACAATAACATCTGGTATAATCCTAACATGTAATGAATAGTGTTTGGTTTAAACACTATATGGCATGGTTAATTATTAATTATCATATACTTCAAAAGAATAACTTTTGAAGAACATGTTCTTTAATAAAGAATAGGTATGATAATTAGGTTGAGGGGTTCTATGGTTGATTATGGTTCCACTTAGTTTCGGAGTAGGTATTAGATGGATCACAACATAATTGGATTCATCAATACCTAGGGCTGGTAAGGTTGAGTTAAGCCTAGGCATCCTAAGCAAGTATTTATACATGGTTGCTATCAAGGTTGATTCATCTGGCTGGTGATTGCTAGCTAGGGTTTATAGGTTCTTATAAGCGGGGTTGGTGATGATTCTCTATTTTCTTCAAAAGAATAACTTTTGAAGAACATACTTCTTAGGTAATAAGAAGTATTGCAATTAGGGTTGAGGTTGTCTAGGGTTTGCTTATTTAATTCCCTAAGTAAGGATTGGTTGGTTCCTAAATAGGATGTTTGATAATTATCTAACATTAGTAGGGTTTAGTGGATATGTGATATGATGTCAATATTAGCATGGTTGCTAATGGAGTTCATCACAATGATGTGATGCTAAATAGGAGTAAATAATGATGATGGCTTTGGTAATAGGATCTAGGGTTTTCACTTGGTTAACCCTACTTGATTATTTAGGTCTGATGAATACATGGGATACTCATATATTAGTGATAGTTCTTCTACATTTTATGTGAATTTGAACTAGTATTTAGTTGCTAGATCTGAATCTATGATAACTAATGAAGTGACATGATCACATGTTACTTGGGGTTTAGGTTTGGAAACCATTTAGGTTTCACACATAAATTAGTGGAGCTAGGGTTTCTAGTGAATTAGGGTTTTGGGTTTACACATGAAATGATGAGGTTATCACTTTATTTTTAATGGAACTAGGGTTTCCTAGTTACCCTATAATTCTTGGATTAATAACTTCATTATCAATTTGAAGTTATTAACAACTTTAAAATAAAATTAATCTTGGATTTGACATTTTATTATTTTTAATGAATTAATAATTAAGGTAATTATTAATCAGGGTTTAAATCTCTCTAATAATGTTTTAACAAACAATAAATAAAGAGAATTACTTTTAATGTTTTATTTATTTTCTTACTAGTTTTTATTTATTTTAGAAAGTGTTCCTAATTATTGAATTTTTATTCAATTAAGAATAAAAGATAAGACTTAATTATTAAGTTTAAAACATTTAATTTTTTATTAAAAATAAAAATTTCATATTATATTTTTATTGGATAGGGTTTTCTTTTCTAAGAATTTTAATATCTCATTTATATTTTTCTGACTTAAATTGAATTTTCTAAATTTATTTAAAGTTGCAGGGATTATTAGATTTGAATTAAAACGAAAACTACTAGGTACACCAAACTAAACCTACCCCCACCCACTGACCAGTGGGCCAACGGCCATGTCACATGCCACGGTGGCGCCAACGTGGCATGGTTCACGGTGACCAGCGGGGCAGTCGACGACGGCGCCGGCGTTCCTGGGCTCGCGCGGGGGCGTGCGCGTGCTTGTTCAAACGAGGGCAACGAGGTGAAGCTACTGGTG
Organism: Lolium rigidum; assembly: GCF_022539505.1. NCBI lineage: Eukaryota > Viridiplantae > Streptophyta > Magnoliopsida > Poales > Poaceae > Lolium > Lolium rigidum. The sequence continues at coordinate 104,488 of NW_025900161.1, forward strand.
GCCGCGCCGCTCGGGAATGGTCACCGGAGCACGGCGAACGTTGAGGATCAGCGGCGGCGGACGGTGGTCGACGGTGACAGGGGTGCTACGGCATGTTCTAGGGCTCAATAAGACGCTCATGAGATGCGCAAGGTCACCTGGAGGGTTCCTGTAGGGTCGCCGGGGTCGATTGAAGACGAAGGCGTCGCGGTGGTCGCCATTTCTCTCGCAGTACCCCGAAAGGGAACGGCTAAATTCCTCCTCCACCGAGCTTCCCTTGACGTGTGGCTGCACCAGATGAATGAGAGCGTCGAGGCGCTCCTCCTGAGCTCAACGGCAGGCTCTGGGGTGGTCTGGAACGGTGGGGCGAGATGGTCTCCGGCGAGCTAGGGTTTCGGATTTTGGCGCAAACGAGACGAAGAGAGGAGAAATTAAGGGCGTCCTCGTCATTTATAGGGTTCCCGGCGTGTGCTGGCAGTCAACAATGCCGGCGGCGACGCGGGACGTGGCCCTGGGCGTCGCGGTGGCGAGCTCCTGGGCGTCCAGAGCTGGAGACGAAGACGACGACGTCTCCACGCTCTTATCTGTAAGAAGCGGTACACGGGCTGGGCTGGGCCGTGGTGCTGGGTTGCCTCGTGGGCTACTGCTGGGCTGGTGATGGACTGCTGGTTGCGGTGGTTCTGGGCTGCAGGTGAGCTCCAGGTAAGTCCATTTCTTTTTCTTTTCTATTTTCCTTTTTCTGTTTTATTTTCTTGTTTTGAATTCTGTTTTGAATTCAGATTTAGATTATTTTCTATCTTGCAGGTATTGCTCACTTAATTCATACAAGGATTAGTCCAGGGTACTGCAAAGTTTTGAGTGGTGTATTTGCAAATTTAATGTGATATTATATCATTGGTTTTATTATTGTTATTTTTGGGATTTGAATTCAAATACCCATATGGACATGAATTTAAATATTATCTTTGAAAATACCCAAATTGTTTTCCAAATGGTAGTTTTCTTACTTACTGATATATAGAGTTGTATTTAGTATTACTTTGCAATAAACAAGCTCAAAGTAATATTTAATCATGGACTTCTAATAAGAAGTGATTTAATGGCATGAGTTCATATGCTAAAATATCTCTAAGGACTTGATCACAATTTTGAGTATTTGGTTTCTTGCATATGATTTTATGTGAACACTCATTTATTAAGACCTTGTAAAGTTTATCTTAATCCTATTCTAACTTTAATACTAGTATTATATTTTAATAACACCTTGATATACATAGATTAGGTACTACTCTCATCATGGTTTGGTCTTGGTTATAATGATAAATGGTTAATCACCACCATGGTTTAATTATTGGGCTTAGCATTAGGTTATTCTTAAGTTCCATAATTGGAGCATAAGATACCACTAGTGAACAATTCTAGAGCTCAATTCTATGCATCTAATGGCACTTAATTTGAATCTCACATAAGGTCTAGGTTTATATTATGATCACCATAGTGATGCATAAACTAGGGTTGAGATATAACTCTGGTTTATGGAATTTGAATGACCTTATATTGCATTTGCTAAGGCTTAATCCCCCCTAACCATGGTAATATGGTTACTTGCTTAATTGCTTCTATGTTCATTTAATTACTAAGGATCTGAGAATTGGTTTTATCTTCTACCCATTAACTACAATTATTATCCTTAATTTATCATTAAGTTAACTACATTGGTTATAGTTCTTTTTATAGTTAACTTTGGTCTTATGGATGAATGGTTTCTCACCATAATAAATATGGAGTTTTACTCTAAGGTTTTCTTAGGTTCTTTGTTTTATGAAATATAGGTATGGTAGGATTCTACTTATGATCACCAAATAGTTCACAAGTAAAAGATAAGATATAAACCTAGGGTTGTTTATTATTGATCTCCTTATAATTTCATGTGGCTAATGATATCTGCTTATCCTATTAGGGTTTACTTATCCCCACATACTTCAAGAGCATGATCATGGTTAGACATGATCCACTTGTTCTTGATATCCTTACTTCCTAGGATGGTCATGGTTGTCTCAATAGTTTTATATCCCAGGAAAATGCCTGAGATATTTACTTAAAGTTCCCTCAAGAACTGATGGTTTAACCATTTGGATATTTGAGTAGATAGAACTAGGATTAGTATGGATGGTCTCTCTCATTTGGGGAAGGACTTTAATACTAACCTAAGGTTAGGCTCCATAAAAGTTGGTGTGACCTCAATATCTATGTTTAACATATTTGGGTTCTCTCTCTAGGGATGGTCCGGAATAATATCCTAAGGTTTCTCTTCAAAGTGATGGTTGGAATACATGGATGTATATCCAAGGTTTTAGCTCAAGGTTTGTTGTTGCTTCTCTAATAATTATTATAGAACTCTCACCTCTCTAGGTTTGATGTGTAATAACTTGGACTGGAGAAGAATATCTATTTCTGGAGTGGATCTACTTGTCATAATTCCAATGTTGAAGTGGAATGAATACCATGAGGTTTCATGGTAGGATTAAGGATTAGTTTGAAGACGTGGAAAAGATAAGTCTAGCATGCATGGTTTCTTCATTTTATTGTTACTTGATTTACCATTGAATATATGTTCATATGTTATGGCAAATGATACCATGTTATGATCTTTTATAAGATCATGTAATTGATCCTTGATTAATGTGTTATTGTGTTGGTTTTAGTTCCATTTGATCTAACTCCTTAGATCAAATCATTACTACCCAAAACAAGGTTTTAGCAAAGTCACATTGAGGTTTATAGCGCTTGACTTGATGAGCTACGTCAATTCCACCAAGGTCAAGTGAAACTTCAGTTACTGTGACTGTTTTACTTTAAAGCGCGAAAATTCCCCGGATTTTCTATGCATGAATGCAATGCACACATCTATTTCCTCTATTTTTGTAATCCCAATACCTGGGATATTACAAATTGGCTGTAACGATAAAAGCAAAGAATTTGTCAAAATGTGTCATGAGATCATCAAAGCCAACACTCGGCTTCAACCAGCCAACTATCGGCCCGGGGGCTGTTGAGTACGGATTATTAGAAGGAAAATGTAGAAAACACTTACATGATCATTCGAAGATGGGGGAACGGGAGCACTTGCTGAAGGAGCGGTGGAAGAAGCTTTAACCTTCCTCGCTACTTTCCTCGGAGGAGGAGGAACAACTGGTTCATCTTCAGAAGACAGGGGCATTGTTTCTTTCGTCGACTTTGGTTTATCAAAACTAGTATTTGCCCTCTTCAAAGGAGGAAGATCTGCATCTTCATCAGAACTGATAAATAATCATTGATCGCATTAGCTGAAGACTACTAAGAAATTCTAAAGATTAGCCCGTAAGCTAGGAAAAGGAACTTAGGAATTCAACATCAAGTCATCCTCAGCAGCAAAGAAACATGATGGTCTCTTTGGAGCTGTCAAAGCTTCAGGAGTTGCCGCGTCGGGGGGGCTTTCATTATCATCATCCTCATTGCGCCCGCTAGGGCTTGACACTGTTGTTTCAATCAGATAATCATCAATTATCCTGCGGCGCCTAGCAGTAAGGAGAGCATCGTCATCATGTTCTTTTTCTTCCAAGATGTCGATGTCTTTGGTCGGATCGGGATTTTCCTCGGTTTCTTCAGAAACGTCATCATCTTCGGGAGCCATTGATACGTTTCAAACGTATCTATAATTTTTGATTCTCCATGCTTGTTTTACACCAATTTATCTATGAAGCATTTTCAATAAAAAGCTATACCCATAGTAAATTAAAAAAAATTGCGGAGATGCTCATTGTCTGTTTGTCTTCTCATTTTGGCATGGGATTGCTCCTACAAGAGTACTTCCATACAATCGGGCAAGAGGTACCCCATTGGCGGTTCTCGATGATACATGTATACTTACAATGACAAGAACTTATTTGGGACCTAAGTTGAGTAGCATGAGGTTTAGGTACTCGTATTCAAGGGGCATGAGATATATTTTCAACTTGTGATTTTTTGAAAGCTCTTTCCAACTTGTGATTTGTCAAGCATATAGCTCATATTTGCCATCACATTAACTTTGACCATTCAAGACGCTTATGATAGGGGCAATGAGAGCTCAAAGCTAATGAGTACCATACTTTTTGGAAGGTTTTTATAAAACTTTTTTATCTTGCTTACTCTGCAAAGAGTCTTTCTTTTACTTTTATGTTGAGTCTTCACCTTCTTCTTTATGCACCAATTAAAAGAGCATAGTTTTCATTCTTAGTGCAATGTGCATAGTCCTAAAATTACTATTGATTAATTCATGATTTGACTATTGCTTGTTCTTAAATTACTTGTATCTAGTCACCCTCTGAACTTTAAAGGTGTCCTAGCATTTATGTTTTTCTACTTCCTAAAGGACATGTTGAGTACCACTTTGCTATGTTTTATCTATGCTCATAAACAAAAAATTGCTTTCAATGCACTATAATTCATGATCCTTTGTTTGAGTTACTCTTAATGTTATAACATAGTTGCTAAGTTCTATTGTTAGAATTATATCTATCATGCCTATGTTGGAGTACTTTGATCCCATCTCACAATGCTTTACAATGCTTGATCAAGATTGTGTTAGCTTCATGTCACCTCAAAAGTTATTTTGTTATCACTTACCTACTCGAGGACGAGCAAGAGTTAAGCTTGGGGATGCTTGTTACGTCTCAAATGTATCTATAATTTTTGATGCTCCATGCTTGTTTTACACCAATTTATATATGTTTTTCTCATGCTTCGTTGCACTATTATACATTTTTCGGCACTAACCTATTAACAAGATACCAAAGTGTTAGTTCCCTATTTTATGACATTTTGTATTTCAGAAAATTTGTACATGAAATATTCTCGGAATTGGACAAAACAAAAGCCGAAGTGAATATTTTACCGTAACAAAGACGGAGTCCAGAGGGGGTCGAAGAAAGGTAGCAGGGCGGCCAGACCAGCCCTAGGCCAGGCCTGGCCCTAGCCCGCGCCTAGGGGTGGTGTGGGCCCCCCTAGCCTCCACTGACATCGCCCCTCCGCCTATTTAATCGCGATATCGGGAAAACCCTGAAAAACCGAGCCTCCATCCACAAAAAGTTCCGCCACGACCGCCATTGCAGACCCTAGCTCGGGAGTGTTCTAAAGCTCTTCCCGGCACCCTGTCGGAGAGGGAAATCATCACCAGAGGTATCTACATCACCATGCCCGCCTCCAAAGTGATGCGTGAGTAGTTCATCGCTAGACTATGGGTCCATAGCAGTGGCTAGATGCTTGTCTTCTCCAATTTTGCCTCATTTTTAGATCTTGTGAGTAGCCCTACATGATCAAGATCATCATTATGTAATGCTACATGTTATGTTTGCTGGGATCCGATAAATATTGTGTACTATGTTGAGATCAATTATATATTCTTGTCATATGTTATCTGCGATCTTGCATGATCTCCGTATCTAGTAGATACTCTGGCCAAGTAGATGCTTGTGACTCCAAGAGGGGGTATTTATGCTCGATAATAGGTTCATGCCTCTAGTTTTCTAAGATTGTAGATGTGTTGTTGGTACTAGGGAGAAAACAACAATGTTTTATCCGAGGGTAATTCTATTGTTTACTTTACACACATTACTTAATGCGATATCTGTTGCTTGCAACTTAATACTGGAAGGGGTTCGGACGATAACCGGAAGGTGTATTATTAGTCATAGACGCAGTTGGAGTACGGTCTATGTATTATGTTGTAATGCCCAAAGGAATCTCATAGTAATCATCTTATCATGTATGGTCAATATTCTGTCAATTGCCCAGCTGTAATTTGTTCACCCAACATGTTATTTATCTTGATGGAGAGACACCTCTAGTGAACTGTGGACCCCGATCATTTCCTTTACACTGATAAATTCATCCACTACAATCCTGCTCTGTTTAATTTCTGCAAGCACTGTTCTCTTTAATTACTGCAAACATTTCCTTCCACTCGATACATTTAATTCTTTGTGTTCAATAAAACTGGTGAGATTGACAACCTCACTGTAAGTTGGGGCAAAGTATTATTGGTTGTGTTGTGTGCAGGTTCCACGTTGTTGCTGACGCCGGTGGTGCGCCCTGCCAATAGTCAGCTAGCAACACCTTCAGAAGTCACGCCTTTCTCCTACTGGTCGATTAAACATTGGTTTCTTACTGAGGGAAAACTTGTTGTTGTGCTCATCATACCTTCCTCTTGGGTTTCCCCAACGGTGTGCAATCTGCGCTCATCAAGCTAATTTTCTGGCACCGTTGCTGGGGAGAAAGAGGATTTCTGCAAGGGGAGTCTCTCATCTCCAATCTCTTTACTTTTTTTATAGTTTTTCTTAGTTTACTTTATTTTTGTCTTGTTTGAATCTTTATATCAAAAACACACAAAAAATAGTTTCTATTATAGCTGTTATTTCTATTGTTCTGTTTTAATTTTGCTAAAATGGGTTCTCCTGAAAATACTAAGTTGTGTGACTTTACTAGCACCAACAACAATGATTTTATTTGTACACCTATTGCTCCACCTGCTCCTGAAGCATCCTTCTATGAAATTAAACCTTCTTTATTAAATCTTGTTATGAAAGAGCAATTTTTTGGTGTTAGTACTGAAGATGCCGCTTCTCACCTTAATAATTTTGTTGAACTTCGTGAGATGCAAAAATATAAGGATGTAGATGGTGACAATAACAAACTGAAATTGTTTCCTTTCTCTTTGAGAGGTAGAGCTAAAGATTGGTTGCTATCTTTTCCTAGAAATAGTATTGATTCTTGGGTTAAATGCAAAGATGCTTTTATTGGAAAATATTATCCTCCTGCTAAGATTATATCCTTGAGAAGTGACATAATGAAATTTAGACAATACGATAATGAACATGTTGCTCAAGCTTGGGAAAGAATGAAATCTTTGGTAAAGAATTGTCCCACTCATGGACTGACTACATGGATGATAATCCAAACTTTTTATCCAGGACTAATTTTTTTTCAAGAAACCTTCTGGATTCAGCTCCTGGAGGTACCTTTATGTCCATTACTTTGTCGGCTGCAACAAAACTACTTCATGATATGATGATAAATTATTCTGAATGGCATACCGAGAGAGCTCCACAAGGTAAGAAGGTAAATTCTGTTGAAGAATCCTCCTCTTTGAGTGATAAGATGATACTATTATGTCTATGCTTGTTAATCGTAAAGCACATGTTGATCCAAATAATATTCGGTTAGCTTCTTTGGTTGCTCAAGAAGAGCATGTTGATGTGGATTTTATTTAAAGTAACAATTTCAACAACAATGCTTATAGGAATAATTTTGGTAGCAACAATTATAGGCCATATCCTTCTAATAATGGTAATGCTTATGGCAATTCTTATGGTAATTCCTACAGCAATAATAAAAGTGCACCCTATGATCTTGAAGTCATGCTTAAGGATTTTATTAGTAAACAAACTGCTTTTTAATAAAACGGTTGAGGAAAAGCTTGGCAAAATTGATATTCTTGCTTCTAAAGTTGATAGCCTTGCTCATAAGGTTGATTTTCTTAGGATAAAAGTTATGCCTCATGATGTTAAAGAAAGCAAAACTTTGAATTACATTCAAGTTAGAATTGATGAAAATGTTAGGATGTTGGCGGAATTGCATGCTAGGTGGAAAGAGAAGATGAAATTGCTAGAAAGAATAATTTGACTAAAATTTGTACCATCACAACCACCAGTAGTAATGAAGTTTAAAATGCTAGCCACTCTCCTACTATTAATGGTAAAATAATTGGTATAGGAAAAGTCTCCGCTCCTTCTACAAAATTGCCTAGAACAACTGAAACTGCTCCTGATAAGTGTGCTGAAATTTTTCGGAGTATGGGAGACAATAGTCGTCTTACTTTTGATAATAATGAGTTTGATTTTGATGATTGCAATATCTCTGAATTAGTTAAGTTCTTACAAAATCTTGCTATAAGTCCTAATGCTAGTGCTATAAAGCTTTCACGAAGCACATTACAAATGCTGGGAAGATAAATTAAAGCGTGAAGCTTCTATTACTAAAAAGTTAGAAGATTGTTGGGAGCCCATCATTACAATGAGAGTAGATGGCTTTGATTGCAATGCCTTATGTGATCTTGGTGCAAGTATTTCTGTTATGCCTGGAAAAATCTATGATATGCTTGATTTGCCACCGTTGGAACAATGCTATTTGGATGTTCATCTTGTTGATAATTGCTGCAAAGAAACCTTTGGAGAGAGTTAATAATTTTCTTATTATGGTTAACAAAAACCTTGTCCCCATTGATTTTGTTGTCTTGGACATTGAATGAAATTCTTATTGTCCAATTATTTTGGGAAGACCGTTTCTTAGAACTGTTGGTGCTGCTATTGATATGAGAGATGGGATTATTAAATTTCAATTCCCACTGAAGAAAGGTATGGAACACTTCAATCGAAAAATAAATAAGTCACCTTATGACTCTATTATAAGAACAAATTATGATGTTGATGCTTCTTCACTTGATAATACTTCATTCTAGCTCTTTTTCTACGCCTAGCTGAAAGGCGTTAAAGAACAACACTCTTGGGAGATAACCCATGTTTTATTTCTGTAATTTGTCTTTTGTTGAGTCTTGGAAGTTATTACCTTTGTAATAAATGATGTCTACGCACGCTTCTATTCCTGTAGACAGTGTTGGGCCTCCAAGAGCAGAGGTTTGTAGAACAGCAGCAAGTTTCCCTTAAGTGGATCACCCAAGGTTTATCGAACTCAGGGAGGAAGAGGTCAAAGATATCCCTCTCATGCAACCCTGCAACCACAAAGCAAGAAGTCTCTTGTGTCCCCAACACACCTAATAGGTGCACTAGTTCGGCGAAGAGATAGTGAAATACAAGTGGTATGAATGAATATGAGCAATAGTACGGCGCCAGAAAAGTGCTTGCTGGCGTGCAGTTGATGGTAGTAATATTGCAGGAAGTAAACATGCAGTAAAACAGTAAACAAGCGATGATTGCAGTATTTGGAAACAAGGCCTAGGGATCATACTTTCACTAGTGGACACTCTCAACATTGATCACATAACAGAATAAATAGATAGATGCTAGACTCTACACCCTCTTGTTGGATGATGAACACCACTAATCGTGTAGGATTACACGAACCCTCAATGCCGGAGTTAACAAGCTCCACAATATTCAATGTTCATGTTTAAGTAACCTTAGAGTGCATGACAGATCAACATAACCAAACCAAGTACTAACATAGCATGCACACTTGTCACCTTCACACTACGAAAGGAGGAATATATCACATCAATACTATCATAGCAATAGTTAACTTCATAATCTACAAGAGATCACAATCATAGCCTACGCCAAGTACTACACGATGCACACACTGTCACCATTACACCGTGCAGGAGGAATAGACTACTTTAATAACATCACAAGAGTAGCACATAGATTAATAGTGATACAAAGCTCATCATATGGATCTCAGTCATGCAAAGCAATTCATGAGATCATTGTATTGGGATACAGAGAGAGATTAACCACATAGCTACCGGTACAGCCCTTAGCCTCGATGGAGAACTACTCCCTCCTCATGGGAGACAGCTGCGTTGATGAAGATGGCGGTGGTGTCGATGGAGAAGCCTTCCGGGGGCACTTCCCCGTCCCGGCGGTGTGCCGGAACAGAGACTCCTGTCCCCCAGATCTTGGCTTCGCGATGGCGGCGGCTCTGGAAGGTTTCTCGTACCGTGGCTTTTCCGTCTCGTGTTTTAGGTCAGGGACCTTTATATAGGCGAAGAGGCGGAGTCGGAGGGTCGACGAGGCGGTGACACACTAGGAGGGCGCGGCCAAGGCCTGGGCCGCGCCACCCTGGCGTCTGGTGGCCCAGTGGCCCCCCTCTGGCCTCTCTCGTGTGTTCTGGAAGCTTCGCGTGATCCTAAGATGCTGGGCATTGATTTCGTCCGATTCCGAGAATATTTCCTTACTAGGATTTCTGAAACCAAAAACAGCAGAAAACAGAAACTGGCACTTCGGCATCTCGTCAATAGGTTAGTTCCGGAAAACGCATCAAAACGATATAAAGTGTGAACAAAACATGTAGGTATTGTCATAAAACTAGCATGGAACATAAGAAATTATAGATACGTTTGAGACGTATCAAGCATCCCCAAGCTTAGTTCCTACTCGCCCTCGAGTAGGTAAACGATAACAATGATAATTTCTTAAGTGACATGCTACCAACATGATCTTGATCAACATTATTGTAAGCATATGTAATGAATGCAGCGACAAAACAATGGTAATGACATGAGTAAACAAATGAATCATAAAGCAAAGACTTTTCATGAATAGTACTTCAAGACAAGCATCAATAAGTCTCGCATAAGAGTTAGCTCGTAAAGCAATAATTCAAAGTAGAGGTATTGAAGCAACACAAAGGAAGATTAAGTTTCAGCGGTTGCTTTCAACTTATAACATGTATATCTCATGGATATTGTCAATGTAAAGTAATATAACAAGTGCAATATGCAAGTATGTAGGAATCAATGCACAGTTCACACAAGTGTTTGCTTCTTGAGGTGGAGAGAGATAGGTGAACTGACTCAACATAAAAGTAAAAGAAAGGCCCTTCGCAGAGGGAAGCAGGGATTAAATCATGTGCTAGAGCTTTTCAAGTTTTGAAATCATATAGAGAGTATAAAAGTAAAGTTTTGAGAGGTGTTTGTTGTTGTCAACGAATGGTAGCGGGTACTCTAACTACCTTATCAACCAGACTTTCAAGAGCGGCTCCCATGAAGGACGTTATCTCTACCAGCAAGGTAGATCATCCCTCTTCTCTTTGTTTACACATGTACTTTAGTTTAGTTTATATTTTCTTTTTTTAGATGACACTCCTCCCAACCTTTGCTTTCTCAAGCCATGGCTAACCGAATCCTCGGGTGCCTTCCAACAATCACATACCATGAAGGAGTGTCTATTTGCAAAATTAAGTTGCTTACTGATGAATCAGAGCAAAACATGTGAAGAGAATTATTAATGCAAGTTAATTAATTGGGGCTGGGAACCCCATTGCCAGCTCTTTTTGCAAAATTATTGGATAAGCGGATGAGCCAGCTGTTTCTGTACTTCTTCCCGAAGAAGGAAGAACCCACGCCTTTTGCTGCTCTCGCCAAATGCTTCAAGTCTCAAGAAGATCTTGGGCTCAAACTTCGCCAAGAAGGTTTGAAAGTTGGCGTTGAAGGCACTATTGCCTTGGCGCCGACAGCCAGCAAGATGTCGACTGGGCAAGAGTTGGTGACACAAAGGAGATGGAAACCAAGAGGTGGCAGTCGTTGATTAAGGCTGCCAAGCCAAATTCAAAGAAAATCCTCGCCTATATTGGATGCAAGCCAACTCCCGCTCCTAGTTCATCGAAGCCGGAGGTCAAGTAGACCATCTTGTCTTCTTTTTTTACTTGTCTCTTTTGATGTTGTCGCCACAGTAGCTTTGGCGACAACTGCCTCAGTAGTTCATTAGGGACCCTCCTTTTGTAATAGCCATGTACATACTTTGAAAATCAATGGAAATCTATCTTTGCTTGATGATTGATGTCGAAACTTTTATTTCCAGTTGATATTTGACAACTATACTTCAACTCCTCGTCCTTCCGATGTTTTTCCTGCTTCGTCCTGTTTGAAGAAGACACCTGTTGCTGACGAACTTATTGAAGATTCCTCGAGTAAGGGTTCGGCACAAGACTTGCAAGAACTTCGCCAACAACTTCAGTCTATGAAGAAGCAAGTACTTGTAACAATGGAGCAGTCTCGAAAATCGTTGGAAAGGGAAAAAATTGCGCTTCAACAGGCTCAGGATGCTATATCTGAGAAAGAGGTCGCGGTTACTGAGGCTGCCGAAGCTTTTTCGCGAGAAAATTTATATGCTTCAACTGATGAATGACTCCAGCTTGGATATGACAGGTACACTTCATTCACTTGACCGTGCTTGATTTTATTCTTGCTGTTCTTCCTTCCTTACTGATGTTTCCACTAGAACAGGTTCATTTTTGGATACCGCTGCCGAGGATCAACGTGTTGAAGCTCGATCCAATGTGCTTCTCAGACTTGCCGAAGAACATGGTTCCAACTTTTGGGTTACGCCTGAACGTACCCGCCAAATCGTCAGATTTCAAGATCGTGCGTGTCAGGTCCGTGATTTCCTCGACTTCTGTACAAGGACATTGTCTTTAGTTTACAGCACCATGTTCCCGCGCAATAAGATGCCAGAAACCCTTCCTGATTTGATGGATAAATTTCGGGATGCACCTCGAATCCATGGATTTGTGCGTGCCCAACTATCTGCTGGTGCCAGATTTGCTATGATGATGATACAAATCTGCTATCCAAAGTTAGACATGAGTAGAATTGTCTCCAAGTGCCTGGCCAAGATGGTGAAAAGGAAGAGGAACGTTGGCAAAATTGATGACATTGTGACCCCTGTAGCAGAAGATATGATGGATGAACTTCTTCGGATGGACGATGAATTCTTCGTGAAGGGCAGCTATGCTGAACATAGTACTCGTACTGCAAATAATGAACGGATGACCATAGATGATATACTAGGCAGCAATTGAGAGTTTCTCTTCTAACTTGTCGAATTTTCTCAGGAGTTGTATCTTGTATGTTGTAAACATAGTCTATATTGTAAAGCCACTAGATTTTTTATTTTTCCTTGTCAAGCCCCCGAGCGTTTTGGTGGCGATTTCTTTTTACTGTAATGCGAGGTTGAACCAAGGCAGAATAAATTATATTGAGTGTGCTATATTTGCGGGTGTTAGCCCCCGAGCTTTTTTGTTGATCACTATTTTGTATCGTCATTTTATTTTGCGAGGTGCTTTGCACCAAGGCGAAATATTTTTTGCAAGTTGTATTTGTCGACATTTGTATATATATATATATATATATATATATATATATATATTGTATCTTCTGGGCGCAAGCCCCCGAGCTTGTCAAAGAAAAAGAAGTATATCTCCACTATCTTTATTATATTGCAGCACCGTGAGTCCGCCTCATTAAAAACCTTTTCCAGCCCCACTCGGTGCCCTGAAAAAGGAAAAAGAGTGCGTCTGAAAACTCGCGGGCGTTTCAGTACATTGTAGTTTTACAAGGAGGACTATATTTCGACTCTAGGCGTAGAAACGCCTGAGTTGTGCCACGTTCCAAGGATTTGGCTCGGCAACTCCTGACTTCTTGTCCTTTATCATGTATGCTCCTCCTTCGATTACTTCTGTGACGATGTAAGGGCCAAGCCACGGCGACTCGAGTTTTTCATGGCTTTTTTGATTGAGTCGTAGAACCAACTCTCCAACATGAAAAGATCTTGGTCGCAAACGTCGACTGTGGTAGTTTTTCAGATCTTGCTGGTACTTAGCGACCCGTGATAATACGTCGTCTCGAGCCTCATCGAGTGCGTCGACATCGTCTTCCAATGCTCTTCTGGAAGCTTCTTCGTCGTATTCCGTGACTCTTGGTGAGTCATGCTCTATTTCTATCGGCAGTACTGCCTCAGCTCCATGGACCAGAAAAAACGGAGTCTCCTGTGTCGCTGTATTTGGTGTTGTTCGGATACTCCATAACACACTCGGCAACTCCTCTAGCCAAGTATGTCGAGCTTTTTCCAATGGTCCTAACAAGCGTTTCTTGATACCATTGCAGATGATACCATTGGCTTTCTCGACTTGGCCGTTGGTCTGTGGGTGCGCAACTGACGCGAAGTGCAATTTGATGCCCACCTCTGCACAGTATGCCTTGAATTCCTTGGATGTGAAATTACTGCCATTGTCCGTGACGATGCTATGAGGTACTCCAAACCTAAAGACAATGCTTTTCACAAACTTGATTGCCGACGCTCCGTCTGGTGAATTTATCGGCTTTGCTTCTATCCACTTGGTAAATTTATCGACAGCAACGAGCATATACTCGTATCCTCCTGGCAAGGCCTTGTGTAACTTTCTGATACGTCTCCAACGTATCGATAATTTCTTATGTTCCATGCCACATTATTGATGATATCTACATGTTTTATGCACACTTTATGTCATATTCGTGCATTTTCTGGAACTAACCTATTAACAAGATGCCGAAGAGCCGATTGCTCGTTTTCTGCTGTTTTTGGTTTCGAAATCCTAGTAACGAAATATTCTCGGAATTGGACGAAATCAAGACCCGGGGTCCTATTTTGCCACGAAGCTTCGGAAGACCGAAGAGGAGTCGAAGTGGGGCCACGAGGGGCCGCCACCATAGGGCGGCGCGGCCCGGGCCCCGGCCGCGCCGACCTATGGTGTGGGGCCCTCGTGTGGCCCCCACGTTACCCTTCCGCCTACTTAAAGCCTCCGTCGCGAAACCCCCGGTACCGAGAGCCACGATACGGAAAACCTTGCGAGACGCCGCCGCCGCCAATCCCATCTCGGGGGATTACGGAGATCTCCTCCGGCACCCTGCCGGAGAGGGGATTCATCTCCCGGAGGACTCTACACCGCCATGGTCGCCTCCGGAGTGATGAGTGAGTAGTTCACCCCTGGACTATGGGTCCATAGCAGTAGCTAGATGGTTGTCTTCTCCTCATTGTGCTTCATTGTTGGATCTTGTGAGCTGCCTAACATGATCAAGATCATCTATCTGTAATTCTATATGTTGTGTTTGTCGGGATCCGATGGATAGAGAATACTATGTTATGGTGATTATCAAGTTATTACCTATGTGTTGTTTATGATCTTGCATTCTCTCCGTTATTAGTAGAGGCTCTGGCCAAGTTTGTACTCTTAACTCCAAGAGGGAGTATTTATGCTCGATAGTGGGTTCATGCCTACATTGATACCTGGGACAGTGACAGAAAGTTCTAAGGTTGTGTCGTGCTGTTGCCACTAGGGATGAAACATTGATTCTATGTCTAAGGATGTAGTTATTGATTACATTACGCACCATACTTAACGCAATTGTCTGTTGCTTTGCAACTTAATACTGGAAGGGGTTCGGATGATAACCTGAAGGTGGACTTTTTAGGCATAGATGCAGTTGGATGGCGGTCTATGTACTTTGTCGTAATGCCCAATTAAATCTCACTATATTTATCATGCCATGTATGTGCATTGCGGTGCCCTCTCTATTTGTCAATTGCCCGACTGTAATTTGTTCACCCAACATGCTTTTATCTTATGGGAGAGACACCTCTAGTGAACTGTGGACCCCGGTCCATTCTTTTATACTTGAAATACAATCTATTGCAATACTTGTTTTACTTGTTTTCTTGCAAACAATCATCTTCCACACAATACGGTTAATCCTTTGTTACAGCAAGCCGGTGAGATTGACAACCTCACTGTTTCGTTGGGGCAAAGTACTTTGTTTGTGTTGTGCAGGTTTCACGTTGGCGCCGGAATCCCTGGTGTTGCGCCGCACTACATCCCGCCGCCATCAACCTTCAACGTGCTTCTTGGCTCCTCCTGGTTCGATAAACCTTGGTTTCTTTCTGAGGGAAAACCTGCTGTTGTGCGCATCATACCTTCCTCTTGGGGTTCCCAACGAACGTGTGAGTTACACGCCATCACTTTCCCACCATATCGAGACCCCATTGAGAAAGGGCCAAGACAGCGGTATTGGCATCAATTCTGCTGTCGGAGAGTGAGGTTTTGCGGCAAATCTCTGGCACGCGTCGCAAGTTCGCACTATCTCCTTCGCATCCTCGATTGCTGTCAACCAATAAAATCCTGCTCTGAAAACCTTGGCCGCGATAGCTCGACTGCTTGCGTGATGACCACATATTCCTTCGTGTACGTCCTTCAGAATTATCCTTCCTTCTTCGGGTGTGACGCACCTTTGTAACACACCCGAAATACTTCGCTTGTACAACTCCCCTTTGACCACAGTGAAGGCTTTGGAACGTCTAATAACTCGCCTTGCTTCAACTGGATCGTTGGGTATTGTTTTCCTTAGGATGTACGATATGTACGCCTGCATCCATGGAATTTGCACCATCATTACTAGATCCTGTTCCTCTTCTTCTTCCAGTGCTTCTTTCTTAGCCCCCGAGGGTTTCTCATCCTTCTCCTTCTTCTTTAGTTTCGTCGGCTTTGTAGATCTCTCGGCTATTTCCTCCCAAAACGCGCCTGGTGGAATCGCGAGACACTGCGACCCGATGTTTGCAAGAACATCGGCTTCATCATTGCTCAACCTGCTGATGTGATTTACTTCGCATCCATCAAACAGCTTTTCTAGCTCGTTATACATCTCCTTGTATGCTATCATACTTTCATTGACTGCATCACATTGATTCATGACCTGCTAAGCTACCAATTGTGAGTCGCCAAAGATTTTCAGTCGGGTTACACCAGAAGCCTTCGCCATCTTCATCCCGTGTATGAGAGCTTCGTATTCCGCCTCATTGTTAGACACGTTTGGGAACGTCATCCATAAGACATATTTTAATTTGTCGCATTCAGGTGATATTAGTATCACGCCTGCTCCAGCTCCCTCTAACCTTTTGGACCCATCAAAGTTGATAGTCCAGGTTCTCGATAAATCTGGGGGTCCCGTATTTTGTAGCTCCATCCACTCTGCGATGAAGTCTGGTAAAATCTGCGACTTTATTGCTTTTCTTTTTTCGTACGTGATGTCCCGAGGGGAAAGCTCTATTCCCCAAAGGGAGACACGACCCGTAGCTTCTAGGTTATTTAATATATTTGATAAAGGCGCCTCATTGACCACTATTATCGGATGCGCCGAAAAATAGTGTCGCAACTTTCTTGCTGTTGTAAACACTCCATATGCTAGCTTCTGGTACTGCGGGTACCGCTGTTTTGAAGGTGATAATACTTCACTGATGAAATATACTGGCCTCTGTACTCCATGGAGTTTTCCTTCTTCCTCCCTTTCGACTACGAGAGCTGTACTGACCACCTGAGGTGTGGCTGCGATGTACAGTAAGAGGGGTTCCTTTTCTTTAGGCGCCACCAAGATTGGTGGTGTCGAGATTGTGCGCTTGAGATCCTCGAAAGCTTTGTCCGTCTCTTCGTTCCACTGAAACTTCTCTCCTTGCTTAATCAAAGCGTAGAACGGCAATGCCTTCTCACCTAGCCTGGCGACGAATCTGCTTAATGCTGCGACTCGCCCAGTCAATTGTTGTATTTCTTTCAACTTTGTCGGCTTCCTCATCGTTACGATGGCTTGGATTTTCTCTGGATTAGCCTCGATCCCTCTTGCTGATACTAGGAACCCGAGAAGTTCTCCTACAGGGACGCCGAAAGAACATTTCGTCGGGTTCAGCTTGAGACAAAACTTGTCAAGGTTGTCGAAGGTTTCCTTCAAATCCTCGATCAATGTTGTCCCCTTTTTTGATGTTATGACGACATCGTCAATGTATACTTGTACGTTTTTTCCAATCTGTGTTGCCAAGCACTTCTGCATCATCCGCTGATATGTTGCTCCGGCGTTTTTCAGACCAAAAGGCATTGTTCTGTAGCAAAACACGCCGTAAGGTGTTATGAACGCTGTCTTGACTTCATCATCTTCTTTTAATCTGATCTGGTTATAACCAGAATATGCGTCCAGGAAGGAAAGACGTTCGCATCCTGCCGTGGAGTCGATGATTTGATCGATCCTTGGGAGGGGAAAGTGATCCTTTGGACAGTGTTTATTTAGACATGTAAAGTCGACACACATGCGAAGGACTTTCGTGTTTTTCTTCGGGACCAGCACTGGGTTGGCTACCCACGTGGCTTCTGTATGTATCTCCTTAATAAAACCAGCTTCTCTGAGTCGATCAATTTCTGACAGCATGGCTTTGCGGTTTGGTTCCGAAAAACGCCGCAAAGGTTGTTTGATTGGTCTCTCTATTGGATCCAAGTTTAGGTGGTGCTCGGCAAGTTCCCTGGGTACTCCTGGCATGTCAGCTGGACACCATGCGAAGATTTTCCAGTGCTCATGGAGGAACTCGACGAGCGCGCTTTCCTATGCGAGGTCCATGTTTGTTGCAATGGACGTCGTTTTCTTTGGGTCTGTCGGGTGAATCTGCACCTCCTTGGAATCTTTAGTGGTGTTGAAGGTTGGCTCCCTGAGTGGCCTTCCTGCATCTGGCAACACATCATAATCAGTTGTGAGCCTTGACGCCATATATTATGCTTGCATCCCGAAAGTTTCTGACAGTCGATGAAAATCCTTGACACATTTATCAGCTAACGCAAAACTTCCTTTGACTGTAATTGGTCCCTTAGGTCCAGGTAGCCTCCATAACAGGTACGTGTAGTGTGGTACCGCCATAAATCTGGCATATGCTGGTCGTCCCAACAAGGCGTGATATTGCGACGGGAAGTCCACAACTTCAAACTCCAGTTTTTCTATCCTGTAGTTTTCTCGGGTCCCAAACTGAACGTCGAGATTAATCTTCCCCAACGGATAACTCGGCTTCTCTGGCGTAATTCCATGGAAACGTGTGTCAGTTGGTTTTAGATTTGCCAGGGATATGTTCATCTTCCTTAGTGTATCTGCATACATAAGGTTTAAACTGCTGCCTCCATCTATGAACACTCGAGATATGTCGAATCCTGCGATCACCGCTGGTAAGATAAGTGCTGACTGCCCTGGTCGAGGAACTTGCTGCGGATGATCCGTAATTGTGAAGCGAATGTCCTGTCCCGACCAATTTAGGTACTCAATCGTTGGTGGAGGCATCTTCTCTGCCATGAACACTTGCCGCGAGATTACTTTATGCGCTCTATTAGATGGCCTAGCTTTCTGAATCATCGAGACCGCGCCATTGGAGTTAGGATCAACATATGGAGGTGGGTGTGGTGCTGCCGCTATTCTGAGATGGTGTCGATTTTCGTCCATGATCGCGGGAGGAGGTGGTAGGTGGATCTCACTCCTGGGCCCCTGGGGGTTTCTATTTGTTGCCTGAGCATTGGCTAGCCCTGCAACCCGCAACATTGCTTGAAAATTGCGACAGTCCTTCTGCAGATGTCCTGACTGCCTCTTCCCATTGTTGTCGAGATAGAAATGCATCTGACATGGCCCGTTCATCATATCCTCGGGAGTTACAAAAGGTCTCTGAAACCTGGATCCACTATTTTATCTGTTATTCCGAGAGTCATCTCTATTGTCGCCTCGCTGCTCGTTACTTCTTTGATATTCATCTCTATTGTTTCCTCCAGTGTTTCCCCGAAACCCAGCCGATATTTGGCCAGGAGCATCGTAACTCGAGAATTGTCGAGGAAATCGTCGTCTATTTTGAAAATTCCGACTAGGTCCTCCTCCGGTGACCTGTGTCGCTTATTGTGAACAGCATCTTCTCCGTCTGCCCATCTGTTTGCTATCTCCATCAATGCTGACACTGTCCTTGGGTTGGTTCTCCCCAAGTCTTCGACAAAATCTCCTCGTCGAATTCCTGCTACAAACGCATCTATTGCTCTCTCGTCAGATATATTCTCTGCCGAGTTTTTGATGATGTTCCACCTTTGGATGTATTTTCTCATTGATTCATCATGCTTTTGTCGACACGATCTCAACTCTTCTAGTGATGCCAGTTTTTTGCAGGTTGAGCAGAAGTTCTTGACAAACACATCCTCGATACTATCCCAGCTGTCGATGGAACCTGGGGGAAGCTTCTTTATCCAAGATCTTGCGGCTCCACTCAAGTGTATTTGAATGCTTTGCATGGCTGTTGCTCTGGTGCCACCTATCAATTTTACCGTCTCAAGGTAATCGACTAGCCAATCCTCGGGATCTTGCAGGCCATCGAATTTTTTGAAACTGTCTGGTAACTTGAATCCTAACGGGACTTGATTTTTTCGGACTCGTCGCGTAAAACACGGGAGTCCACACATATCTTCTTCAGCAACTTCTGGTGAATGCCGATGTTCCCTTCTATCTTGTCGCGCTCTATCCACCCTGGCCTGAGCCGTTGTATCTCTGACTCCACTTGCTCTCGGTGGATCTTGTACTGTTGCGGTAGGTCGCGGACTATTTTGCCTTGCAGTTCCTTCGGGAGGTGTAGCTGCGAACGCTGCTCCCATGGCTCCACACCCTGCCATGGCCATGTTATACAACGCTTCTCTTGGATCTCCGGGAGGTGGCCTGGATGCTAAGATGAAAGCTTGCGTTGCCATGTATCCTGCTTTCGGTGTTTTTGGAATAATGTTCCCCCTCGTGTCAATTGACATAAAAGACATATCGATGTTTTGGATTAAATTCTCTCTCTCAGCTTCAGGTATATTTTGCAGCCGAGATCTTGCTCTCCGTCGAGCTTCCCTATGACTATCTCCCGAAGTTCTTGAATTTCGGCTTAGCTCTGCCCTTCGCCTGCTTGACGCGGAGGCGGCTTCCTGCCTCTTGTCCAACTCGATTTTCTGCTTCTCGAGCTCCCTCCTGGTACGTGCGAGCCTATATTGATACGCTTGTAACTCCGCAGGTGTCGCCGTAATGGTCATTGGTTCTGTACCATCAATAGCTCTTGCAACTCGATCCCATACTGCCTGCGGAAATTGCACCATCTCTCGTGTTCCTGGACCGATATATTTTGTTCCCAAACCTCGCGTTAGATCTGCAGGATCAACGTACGGATTTCCCACGTCGTCGAAGTTTTCTGACATCTCCTCCGCTGGGCGACTTGGTTCTCCAATTACATAGATCTGATGATATTTTGGATTCTGAACTTTGTTGGGTTTGGTGACACCATCATTGAGATTGGTGAAGACCTTTCCAACAGTAGTAGATCTGTCGATGAAGTTGAAGCTGTCGACATCGCTCGAGTCATCGCTTATATCGGAGTCCGCAGATGACTCGAAAGACATGTCGCTGAAGATCTTGGCGAGTTTCTCACTTGCCCTGGTGCTGATGAAGCGTGGCGACGAAATCTCTTCTTCGCCTGACTCTGTTGACGATGTTGAATCCGAAAAATCGGGATCGACCGCTGACAATCCCGACGAGATTGGAATTTCGAGACGATATGATCCTTCTTTCTCGACGCGGAATTGGAACTCACCAAATGTCATCTCCATAGGCTCCTCCAGATACGCATATGCATCAAAACGGGAGGGCGGGTGAGGAACAAAATCGACTAGACCAGTTTTGATCTGTATACCTCTATCCAAAGCGTTGCTTGCAGTTGATGAAGTCGACGATCTTGAACGTGCCATCGAGATCAGCTCCTTGTCGCCTCTAATCCCCACGGACGGCGCCAATTGACAAGGTATTAACTTATCAATGCCTACGTATTGTAGACTAGGGTTTCGTTGGAAGTAGAGGGCAAATAGATCTCGAAGGTTTCAGCCGAAAAGTACTCGACGATTATGAAACTAGGGTTCTGTTGACAATTGATTCGATCCTCTCTTCGTCCCTCGACTCCCCTTATATAGGAGGTGGAGTCGATGGATTCGTAATACACAAGTTACAGAGTCCGGGAGGGTATCTAACCCATCCCGTAAAATTACAAGTCTCTATATTTCCTAATACAACTCTAACTTTCCTTAACACCAATTGGGCTTTCGATCTTCATATTCTTCGACTTGTGGGCCTTCAGTAAACCCCGGGTACCATCTTCGGCAGGCCCATTAGGGATGCCTATGTCACCTGCACCCCAATAAATATCCAGGAGGTACAAGCGTCAAAGCTTGGGGATGCCCAAGGCATCCCCTCTTCATCAATAAAGCAACATGTCATCTCTCTATGCGCTATATTTTTATTGCTTCATACGATATGTGTTGTTCTTGGAGCGTCTTTATTTTTGTTTTTTGGGCATCCCCTCTTCATCAATAAAGCAACATGTCATCTCTCTATGCGCTATATTTTTATTGCTTCATACGATATGTGTTGTTCTTGGAGCGTCTTTATTTTTGTTTTTAGTTTAGTTTTGTTTTCTGTAGCATATGGTTGGATCCCAGCATATTTTTTTGGAGAGATACATGCTCCATTTTAATTTCATATAACGCTCTAGTTTTCGCTCTTATTGTTCTGCGTGTGTTCTAGTTTTCTAATATTGCGTTTAGCTCTTCGTTTTCTATTCTTATTTTGTTCCGAGCTTGTATTTTTATTTATTCATGTATGGTTAGCTCCCTGGTCCATATTGGTTATTAGCTATGAGAGTTGTTTCAAATAAGTTGATTGATGTTGGAGACGAGTAAAATGTTTCATGTCTATAGTGATGCAAAAGGAAGCTTGTCTAGACTGTGGCATACACTTCGGCATGTCAGGTTGGATGTTATTCTTGTCATATGCTTAGTATTTATTGTTGTAGCATGAATTGTCTCAAATATCTGAGAGTGCATAATGTGTCATTGAAAGAATCATTTGTTGTTTCCATCATAAAAGCATAATATTGTGGTATTCTCCTATGATTCTTTATTGGGTTGACTTGGCACATGCTTATACCATGTTATGACTATAACCAGTCAACTAAAGCATCTATGATCATTTATTTTTTGACTTGTAATATCAATTTATGCTTTGATTGATAATGGTTTGTCGCTATGCATGATTATGGCCATTATTGCTCTCTTAGTTGATCGCTCCCAGTCTTTTACTAGCTTTCATCTGTACTGAGTATGAACTCTACTCGTGCATCCAACCACCATAACCCAAAGTTTGCCAATTGTGTCCAACATATCTACCTACTAGCATTATTGATATTCCAAGTATATTCATCATGTTTTTATTTATCTTCCAAATTAAATTTTGGCATGAGAAAATTAGTTAGTAAAGCTCTCACGAACTTGATGGCACATTTAATTTCTTGTACATAATAAACTTGATCATTGTGACTATTGATAAGTCTCCGACGTATCGATAATTTCTTATGTTCCATGCCACATTATTGATGATATCTACATGTTATATGCACACTTTATGTCATATTCGTGCATTTTCTGGAACTAACCTATTAACAAGATGCCGAAGTGCCAGTTCCTTTTTTCTGCTGTTTTTGGTTTCAGAAATCCTAGTAAGGAAATATTCTCGGAATCGGACGAAATCAACGCCCAAGTTCCTATTTTCCCCGGAAGCATCCGGAACACCCGAGAGCCACCGGGGAGGGGGCACGGGCCCACCAAACCACATGGCGGCGCGGCCAGGGGTGGGCCCGCGCCACCCTATGGTGTGGGCACCCCTTCGACCCTCCTGCGCCGCCTCTTCGCCTATTTAAAGCCTCCGTCGCGAAAACCCTATCACGAAGAACGAAACCCACAGAAACCTTCCAGAGCCGCCGCCATCGCGAAGCCAAGATCTGGGGGACAGGAGTCTCTGTTCCGGCACGCTGCCGGAACGGGGAAGTGCCCCCGGAAGGCTCCTCCATCGACACCACCGCCATCTTCATCACCGCTGCTGTCTCCCATGAGGAGGGAGTAGTTCTCCATCGAGGCTTGGGGCTGTACCGGTAGCTATGTGGTTCATATCTCTCCTATGTGCTTCAATACAATAATCTCATGAGCTGCCTTACATGATTGAGATTCATATGATTATGCTTGTAATCTAGATGTCGTTATGCTAGTCAAGTGAATTTTACTCATGTGATCTCCGGAGACTCCTTGTCCCACGTGTGTAAAGGTGACGAGTGTGTGCACCGTGTGGGTCTCTTAGGCTATATTTCACAGAATACTTATTCACTTGTTATGAATGGCATAGTGAGGTGCTTATTTATATCTCTTTATGATTGCAATGTGCATCGTATCACAATTTATCTATGTGCTACTCTAGCAATGTTATTAAAGTAGTTTTATTCCTCCTGCACGATGTAATGGTGACAGTGTGTGCATCCGTGTTAGTACTTGGTTTATGCTATGATCATGATCTCTTGTAGATTGCGAAGTTAACTATTGCTATGATAGTATTGATGTGTATTATTCCTCCTACATAAGCATGAAGGTGACAGTGTGCATGCTATGTTAGTACTTGGTTTAGTCGAATTGATCTTTCATGCACTCTAAGGTTATTTAAATATGAACATTGAATTGTGGAGCTTGTTAACTCCGGCATTGAGGGTTCGTGTAATCCTACACAATGGTGTTCATCATCCAACAAGAGTGTAGAGTATGCATTTATCTATTCCGTTATGTGATCAATGTTGAGAGTGTCCACTAGTGAAAGTGTAATCCCTAGGCCTTGTTCCTAAATATCGCTATCGCTGCTTATTCTTGTTTTACCGTGTTACTACCTGCTGCGTTACTACTGCTTGTTTACTTCCCGCAATATTACTATCGTCAACTGCACGCCAGCAAGCACTTTTCTGGCGCCGTACTACTGCTCATACTTATTCATACCACCTGTATTTCACTATCTCTTCGCCGAACTAGTACACCTATTTGGTGTGTTGGGGACACAAGAGACTACTTGCTTTGTGGTTGCAGGGTTGCATGAGAGGGATATCTTTGACCTCTTCCTCCCTGAGTTCGATAAACCTTGGGTGATCCACTTAAGGGAAAACTTGCTGCTGTTCTACAAACCTCTGCTCTTGGAGGCCCAACACTGTCTACAGGAAAGGAGGGGGAACGTAGACATCAAGCTATTTTCTGGCGCCGTTGCCGGGGAGGAAAGGTAAAAGGTACTCACACTCCGGATCTCGGCTACTAAGCTATTTTCGCCGTTGTAAGTACTCGAAGCTATTTCCTTTAGACTCTGCAATTGCGACATTTGGTTTCTTGTTTACACTAGTTAGGCATAATGGAAAGTAACAATGAGCTTCTTATTCTATTTCCTGAGTTAAGACATGGATTGTTTGCTGCGAACGCTTTGAACACCATTGTTGCTAATGATATGGAAAATTCTAAGCTTGGGGAAGCTGGCTTTGATGGGCATGATATTTTTAGTCCCCCAAGCATTGAGGAGAAAATTTACTTTGATGATACTTTGCCTCCTATTTATGATGATTATAATGATATTGGTCTTTTGGTGCCGCCTACTATGGAGAGTAAATTTGATTATGATTATACTATGCCTCCTATATTTGATGATGAGAATAATAATGATAGCTACTTTGTTGAATTTGCTCCCACTACAACTAATAAAATTGATTATGCTTATGTGGAGAGTAATAATTTTATGCATGTGAATAAGAATGCTTTATGTGATACTTATATTGTTGAGTTTGTTCATGATGCCTCTGAAAGTTATTATGAGAGAGGAAAATATGGTTGTAGAAATTTTCATGTTACTAAAACACCTCTCTATGTGCTGAAATTTTTGAAGCTACACTTGTTTTATCTTCCTATACTTGTTACTTTGCTCTTCATGAACTTGTTTATTTACAAGATTCCTATGCATAGGAAGCATGTTAGGCTTAAATTTGTTTTGTATTCGCCTCTTGATGCTCTCTTTTGCTTCAACTACTATTTCTTGCGAGTGCATCATTAAAACTGCTGAGCCCATCTTAATGGCTATAAAGAAAGAACTTCTTGGGAGATAACCCATGTGTTTATTTTGCTACAGTACTTTGTTTTATATTTGAGTCTTGGAAGTTGTTTACTACTGTAGCAACCTCTCCTTGTCTTAGTTTTGTTGCATTGTTGTGCCAAGTAAAGTCTCTATAGTAAGGTTCATACTAGATTTGGATTACTGCGCAGAAACAGCATTGCTGTCTGTCACGAATCTGGGCCTAATTCTCTGTAGGTAACTCAGAAAATTATACCAATTTACGTGAGTGATCCTCCGATATGTACGCAACTTTCATTAGTTTTGAGTTTTTCCGTTTGAGCAAGTCTGGTGCCATTTTAAAATTCGTCTTTACGAACTGTTCTGTTTTGACAGATTCTGCCTTTTATTTCGCATTGCCTCTTTTGCTATGTTGGATGAATTTCTTTGATCCATTAATGTCCGGTAGCTTTATGCAATGTCCAGAAGTGTAAAGAATGATTGTGTCACCTCTGAACATATAATTTTTATTGTGCACTAACTCTCTAATGAGTTTGCTTGAAGTTTGGTGTGAAGGAAGTTTTCAAGGATCAAGAGAGGAGTATGATATACTATGATCAAGAGGAGTGAAAGCTCTAAGCTTGGGGATGCCCCCGGTGGTTCGCCCCTGCATATTCTAAGAAGACTCAAGCGTCTAAGCTTGGGGATGCCCAAGGCATCCCCTTCTTCATCGACAACATCATCAGGTTCCTCCCCTGAAACTATATTTTTATTCCGTCACATCTTATGCACTTTGCTTGGAGCGTCGGTTTGTTTTTGTTTTTGTTTTTGTTTGAATAAAGTTGGATCCTAGCATTCACTTTGTGGGAGAGAGACACGCTCCGCTGTTGCATATGGACAAATATGTCCTTAGGCTTTACTCATAATGTTCAAGGCGAAGTTTCTTCTTCGTTAATTGTTATATGGTTGGAATTGGAAAATGCTACATGTAGTAATTGCTATAATGTTTTGGATAATGTGATACTTGGCAATTGTTGTGCTCATGTTTAAGCTCTTGCATCATATACTTTGCACCCATTAATGAAGAAACACTTAGAGCTTGCTAATTTGGTTTGCATATTTGGTTTCTCTAGAGTCTAGATAATATCTAGTATTGAGTTTTGAACAACAAGGAAGACGGTGTAGAGTCTTATAATGTTTACAATATGTCTTTTATGTGAGTTTTGCTGCACCGTTCATCCTTGTGTTTGTTTCAAATAAACCTTGCTAGCCTAAACCTTGTATCGAGAGGGAATACTTCTCATGCATCCAAAATCCTTGAGCCAACCACTATGCCAATTGTGTCCACCATACCTACCTACTACATGGTATTTTCCGCCATTCCAAAGTAAATTGCTTGAGTGCTACCTTTAAAATTCCATCATTCGCCTTTGCAATATATAGCTCATGGGACAAAATAGCCTTAAAAACTATTGTGGTATTGAATATGTACTTATGCATTTTATCTCTTATTAAGTTGCTTGTTGTGCGATAACCATGCTTCGGGGACGCCATCAACTACTCTTTGTTGAATATCATGTGAGTTGCTATGCATGTTCGTCTTGTACGAAGTAAGGGAGATCTACCACCATATGGTTAAGCATGCATATTGTTAGAGAAGAACATTGGGCCGCTAACTAAAGCCATGAATCATGGTGGAAGTTTCGAGTTTTGGACACATATCCTCAATCTCCGAGTGAGAATAATAATTGTTGCTACATGCTTATGCATTAAAGAGGAGTCCATTATCTGTTGTTCATGTTGTCCCGGTATGGGTGTCTAAGTTGAAGAATGATCAAAAGCGAGAAATCCAATGCGAACTTTCTCCTTAGACCCTTGTACGAGGCGGCATGGAGGTACCCCATTGTGACACTTGGTTAAAACATGTGCATTGTGATGATCCGGTAGTCCAAGCTAAGTAGGACAAGGTGCGGGCACTATTAGTATACTATGCATGAGGCTTGCAACTTGTAAGATATAATTTACATAACTCATATGCTTTATTACTACCGTTGACAAAATTGTTTCATGTTTTCAAAATAAAAGCTCTAGCACAAATATAGCAATCGATGCTTTCCTCTTTGAAGGACCATTCTTTTACTTTTATGTTGAGTCAGTTCACCTATTTCTCTCCACCTCAAGAAGCAAACACTTGTGTGAACTGTGCATTGATTCCTACATACTTGCATATTGCACTTGTTATATTACTCTATGTTGACAATTATCCATGAGATATACATGTTATAAGTTGAAAGCAACCGCTGAAACTTAATCTTCCTTTGTGTTGCTTCAATACCTTTACTTTGATTTATTGCTTTATGAGTTAAATCTTATGCAAGACTTATTGATGCTTGTCTTGAAGTACTATTCATGAAAAGTCTTTGCTTTATGATTCACTTGTTTACTCATGTCATTACCATTGTTTTGATCGCTGCATTCATTACATATGCTTACAAATAGTATGATCAAGATTATGATGGCATGTCACTTCAGAAATTATCTTTGTTATCGTTTTACTCGCTCGGGACGAGCAGAACTAAGCTTGGGGATGCTGATACGTCTCCGACGTATCGATAATTTCTTATGGTCCATGCCACATTATTGATGATATCTACATGTTATATGCACACTTTATGTCATATTCGTGCATTTTATGGAACTAACCTATTAACAAGATGCCGAAGTGCCAGTTCCTGTTTTCTGCTGTTTTTGGTTTCAGAAATCCTAGTAAGGAAATATTCTCGGAATCGGACGAAATCAACGCCCAAGTTCCTATTTTCCCCGGAAGCATCCAGAACACCCGAGAGCCACCAGGGAGGGGGCACAGGCCCACCAAACCACATGGCGGCGCGGCCAGGGGTGGGCCCGCGCCACCCTATGGTGTGGGCACCCCTTCGACCCTCCTGCGCCGCCTCTTCGCCTATTTAAAGCCTCCGTCGCGAAAACCCTATCACGAAGAACGAAACCCACAGAAACCTTCCAGAGCCGCCACCATCGCGAAGCCAAGATCTGGGGGACGGGAGTCTCGTTCCGGCACGCTGCCGGAACGGGGAAGTGCCCCGGAAGGCTCCTCCATCGACACCACCGCCATCTTCATCACCGCTGCTGTCTCCCATGAGGAGGGAGTAGTTCTCCATCGAGGCTCGGGGCTGTACCGGTAGCTATGTGGTTCATATCTCTCCTATGTGCTTCAATACAATAATCTCATGAGCTGCCTTACATGATTGAGATTCATATGATTATGCTTGTAATCTAGATGTCGTTATGCTAGTCAAGTGAATTTTACTCATGTGATCTCCGGAGACTCCTTGTCCCACGTGTGTAAAGGTGACAGTGTGTGCACCGTGTGGGTCTCTTAGGCTATATTTCACAGAATACTTATTCGCTGTTATGAATGGCATAGTGAGGTGCTTATTTATATCTCTTTATGATTGCAATGTGCATCGTATCACAATTTATCTATGTGCTACTCTAGCAATGTTATTAAAGTAGTTTTATTCCTCCTGCACGATGTAATGGTGACAGTGTGTGCATCCGTGTTAGTACTTGGTTTATGCTATGATCATGATCTCTTGTAGATTGCGAAGTTAACTATTGCTATGATAGTATTGATGTGTATTATTCCTCCTACATAAGCATGAAGGTGACAGTGTGCATGCTATGTTAGTACTTGGTTTAGTCGAATTGATCTTTCATGCACTCTAATGTTATTTAAATATGAACATTGAATTGTGGAGCTTGTTAACTCCGGCATTGAGGGTTCGTGTAATCCTACGCAATGGTGTTCATCATCCAACAAGAGTGTAGAGTATGCATTTATCTATTCTGTTATGTGATCAATGTTGAGAGTGTCCACTAGTGAAAGTGTAATCCCTAGGCCTTGTTCCTAAATACTGATATCGCTGCTTGTTACTGTTTTACCGTGTTACTACTGCTGCGTTACTACTGCTTGTTTACTTCCCGCAATATTACTATCGTCAACTGCACGCCAGCAAGCACTTTTCTGGCGCCGTACTACTGCTCATACTTATTCATACCACCTGTATTTCACTATCTCTTCGCCGAACTAGTACACCTATTTGGTGTGTTGGGGACACAAGAGACTTCTTGCTTTGTGGTTGCAGGGTTGCATGAGAGGGATATCTTTGACCTCTTCCTCCCTGAGTTCGATAAACCTTGGGTGATCCACTTAAGGGAAAACTTGCTGCTGTTCTACAAACCTCTGCTCTTGGAGGCCCAACACTGTCTACAGGAAAGGAGGGGGAACGTAGACATCAACTATCTTATGAAGTTTATATGTTTGCAAATTGCGAGTTGGGAGTTAGCATAACCATGCTTTCATGGGGAACGCTTTCAACATTGCACTTATTCATATTTAGACTAATTTAGTTGATGTCATGTTCTTTTATTTATGGATGCCTAGCGGTGCGAAATAAAATGGAAACTTGTAAGTCCATGGAATTTGTATCTGAGTTAGAGAAACGCCTGAGCCGCTAATCTAAGCATGCATCATTCATGGTGGAAATTTACAGTGAACCATAGTGAGCAATCTATGAAGCATTTTCAATAAAAAGCTATACCCATAGTAAATAAAAAATTGTTGAGCTCATTGTCTATTTGTCTTCTCATTTTGGCATGGGATTGCTCCTACAAGAGTACTTCCATATCATCGGGTAAGAGGTACCCCGTTGGCGGTTCTCGATGATACATGTATACTTACAATGACAAGAACTTATTTGGGACCTAAGTTGAGTAGCATGAGGTTTAGGTACTCGTATTCAAGGGGCATGAGATTTTCAACTTGTGATTTGTCAAGCATATAGCTCATATTTGCCATCACATTAACTTTAACCATTCAAGATGATTATGATAGGGGCAATGGGAGCTCAAACCTAATGAGTACCATACTTTTTGTAAGGTTTATAAAACTTGTTAATCTTGCTTACTCTGCAAAGAGTCTTTCTTTTACTTTTATGTTGAGTCTTCACATTCTTCTTTATGCACCAATTAAGAGAGCATAGTTGTCATTCTTAGTGCAATGTGCATAGTGCTAAAATTATTGTTGATTAATTCATGATTATGACTATTGCTTGTTCTTAAATTACTTGTATCTAGTCACCCTCTGAACTTTAAAGGTGTCCTAGCATTTATGTTTTGCTACTTCATAAAGGACATGCTGAGTACCACTTTGCTATGTTTTATCTATGCTCATAAACAACCAGTTGCTTTCAATGCACTATTATTCATGATCATTTGTTTGAGTTACTCTTCATGTTATAACATAGTTGCATAAGTTCTATTGTTAGAATTATATTTATCATGCCTATGTTAGAGTACTTTGATCCCAGCTCACAATGATTTACAATGCTTGATCAAGATTGTGTTGGCTTCATGTCACCTCAAAAGTTATTTTGTTATCACTTACCTACTCGAGGAAGAGCAGGAGTTAAGCTTGGGGATGCTTGATACGTCTCAAACGTATCTATAATTTTTGATGCTCCATGCTTGTTTTACACCAATTTACATATGTTTTCATCATGCTTCGTTGCACTATTATACATTTTTGGGCACTAACCTATTAACAAGATGCCACAGTGCCAGTTCCTTGTTTTCTATTGTTTTGTATTTCAGAAAAGTTGTACAGGAAATATTCTCGGAATTGGACAAAAAAAGTCGAAGTCAATATTTTACCATAACAAAGACGGAGTCTAGAGGGGGGTCGAAGAAAGGCAGCAGCTCGGCCAGACCAGCCCTAGGCACGGCCTGGCCCTAGCCCGCGCCTAGGGGTGGTGTGGGCCCCTTGGCCTCCACCGACATCACCCCTCCGCCTATTTAATCACGATCTCGCGAAACCCTCAATACCCGAGCCTCCATCCACGAAAAGTTCTGCCACGGCCGCCATTGAGACCCTTGCTCGGGAGGGTTATGAAGCTCTTCCTGACACCCTGCCAGAGGGGGAAATCATCGTCGGAAGAATCTACATCACCATGCCCGCCTCCGAAGTGATGCGTGAGTAGTTCATCCCTGGACTATGGGTCCATAGCAGTAGCTAGATGGTTGTCTTCTCCAATTTGTGCCTCATGTTTAGATCTTGTGAGCTGCCCTACATGATCAAGATCATCATTATGTAATGCTACATGTTGTTTTTGCTGGGATCCGATGAATATTGTCTACTATGTTGAGATCGATTATATACTCTTGTCATATGTTATTTGTGATCTTGCATGCTCTCCGTTGCTAGTAGATGCTCTGGCCAAGTAGATGCTTGTGACTCCAAGAGGGGGTATTTATGCTCGATAGTAGGTTCATGCCTCTAGTTTTCTGGAAGACTGACAATAACTTCTAAGGTTGTAGATGTGCTGTTGCTACTAGGGAGAAAACAACAATGTTTTATCCGAGGGTAATTCTATTGTTTACTTTACACACATTGCTTAATGCGATAATATGTTGCTTGCAACTTAATACTGGAAGGGGTTTGGACGATAACCATAAGGTGGATTATTAGTCATAGACGCAGTTGGATTATGGTCTATGTATTATGTGTAATGTCCAAACGAATCTCATAGTAATCATCTTGTCATGTATGGTCGATATTCTGTCAATTGCCTAGCTGTAATTTATTCACCCAGCATGGTATTTATCTTTATGGAGAGACACCTCCACAGAACTGTGGACCCCGGTCCTTTCCTTTACACTGATAAATTCATCCACTGCAATCCTGCTCTGTTTACTTTCTGCAAGCACTATTCTCTTTAATTACTACAAACATTTCCTTCCACTCGATACATTTAATCCTTTGTGTACAGCAAAACCGGTGATATTAACAACCTCACTATAAGTTGGGGCAAAGTATTTTGGTTGTGTTGTGTGCAGGTTCCACGTTGTTGCTGAGGCCGGTAGTGCCCCCTGCCATTAGTTGGCTAGCAACACCTTCAGAAGTCATGCCTTTCTCCTACTGGTCGATTAAACCTTGGTTTCTTACTCAGAGAAAACTTGTTGATGTGATCATCATACCTTCCTCTTGGGGTTTCCCAACGGTGTGCAATCTGCGCTCATCAGCCGTCCCGCTCTCGGGTTCTGGAGGATAGCACCTTATAATAGTAGAAGGTTGTCAAGATATAGAAAAAATATTAGTTTTGAGTCCAAAATATGAAATCGAACACATGATAATTGAGTGACAAGAATCACCACGGTAGGAAGATGGCGAACATCATAGGGGGATTGAGCTGGCGTCAGGGCTATGAGTCTTCTTGGCTGAAGAGTGTCAAGTGTCTGACTTCATCCCGAAGCTCACTCTCTGTGGGTTTAGCCAAGTTGATCCTTGTCTTATCATTGGTGCTAGTATGCATCCACAGTTGATGTCTTCTCGACAACACTAGCTGCACTCGACACTTTAGAAATAGAGCAACAACTTCGGTTCTACACATTGTTTGACCCACTTCACTCTGCAGATCTAAGATCTTCTCGCAGAGCTTTTCGGACGCCTCGCTCTCTTCGGCAGTCAAAGCAGTTTGCCAAGATTTCTTCGGCATTACCCTCAAATGGTGGCAAGTTGGAGCGGTGACCCGAAGCTGGAGGATCCCTGAGGTGGAACCACTTTGATCGCCAGCCTTGAACAAACTCTCTCATCAGAAAGTTGAAGTAGTTAACTTCCTTCCTGACGACAAAGTCAACTCCTCCGACAACTTGAGGGCCTTCGCCTCCGCTGTGGCGCTTGACGTTGAAGATTTTCCTCCAAATACCCAAATGGGGGTCAATGCCAAGAAAGGCCTCGTAAACGGTGATAAAAATGGTCAAGTGGATAATGGAATTTGGGGTCAGTTGCCATAGCTGAATCCCATAGGAGAAAAGAAGACATCGAATGAACTCGTGAGCTGGGAGAGACAGCCCACGGCACAGAAAGGCCGGAAACATGATGGTGAAGCCAGCAGGAGGTTTCGGGCGAGACTCAGAACCTGGAAAGATGATGTCTGGCTCATTGGCAGAGATCAGCCCCAAGGTCCTCAACTTCTTCTCATCACGCTTGGTGATGGAAGAAGCCATCCAGTCGAGATTCTTGACGGTGGCTCCAGCCTTGCGCGATGCGGTGGGGCTTTAGACCCGGCGGCGCTTGCCGTAGCGCTGGAGCTTGCAGTTGTCCTCTTATGGCCCATGGTGTTGAGGGAGCTCTTGAAAGCAGCAACAACGGCAAGATGAAAGCAAGGAGGACGATGAGCAGTGTGGCAGGGGTGAAAAAGTTAAACTGTGCTCCTCCTTTTTATAATGAAAAACCACTACGAATTGTGGCCGTCGAATCTGCATCAGGGGTAAGCGGGTGAGAATCTAAACTACACACGTGTCAAGAAAGGTGAGAAACCAGCGGCCCACTATCCCCACTACGCACGAGAACCAAGGAAATGCCTCGGTCAACACGCAAGGATCAGTCATTTCCTAACTGACCGCGCAGATATAGGGTGGGACCATCAGGTCATGTCCTGTCAATCAAGCTGCCGCAGATACCACGTCATTGATGATGTCATCAAGGGCATCAGCTCCTTGTTGGAGAGGCACCAGAAGGAATTTAATAATTTTGACTACTCGACTTGAGTCTATGCACGGTTGCAAACATCCGTCCCTAAACTCAGGGGCTACTCCCATCGGGAGCGCTGGACACGCACCCGATAAAAACAAAGAGACTCCAAAGAAGAACGAACTCGAACGTTCCAGTAGATCCGGGATCAAGCCCGAGGACTTAATTCTGTGTAGAGTAACGTTGTTTTGCCATCGGCAGTTAACCAGCATCAATTTATCGAGTAAGGCTGGGGTCGTTACTCCTATCCCTTATGTACAACCAGACTCTATGACTTCACCCGAAGTCTTTGAAGACCCGATATACTAAAAGATATCGGATGACGAAGGAAGTTCAGAAAACATCGATGAAAAAATCTTCAAGTAGTAAAACTTGAGTCTACGCACGGTTGCAAACATCCGTCCCTAGACTCGGGGGCTACTCCCATCGGGAGCTCTTGATGCGCACCCGATATCGAGCAAAATCTACTTTGCGGCAAATAAGCAAGGATATTCGGATGAAGGCAATTATAGTCCCTGCCCAAAGCTTTACTTCGGCCAGTCACTAGGGGGCTACTTATGTGGGCATTACCCTTTGGCTACCCGACATTAGTCTATCTCCCTTGGCCCAACTAGGGGCCCATGAATATTGCCCAAAGACCAAGGTGGACCCATACGTCGGTTCCAACAAAGGAGACCTACCAGGAAACGAGTTTTTGATGAACAAGGCAAGAAGGCATCACTTAAGGAAGGATTAGAATAGATCTTAATGTACCCTAGTCGAGTTCGGAAAGGACTCTCGGGACCTGGCCTGGTATATAAAGGCTAGGAGAGGGCAGGGGATAAAAATGCTCATACCTATTTCTCCCATGTCAATTTAGTTTTCTGCATTGTGATTTATCTTGAATGACTATTTTGACTATAATCACACTCCACGCCCATGGAACAGTCTAGGCGGCAAAGGTTGTGTAATATCTCAGTGCTCGTCAGCATCCTTAGAATGTGCATATTACTAACAGGTCTCACTTGTCGAAAAACCTGGCAAACGAGCTATATCCACAGATTCATACTCGTTTCAATATTGTCGTGGGGTCAGAGTGTTTGGTTATGTGCAATATAAATGGAAATGGCCATCTTTTTTGTAATGCATGTTATAATAGGCACACTGAAAGATGATTTCTTGGTGATATGTTTTTTCACTAAAACAGGCACACATCTAATCATTAGTTTTGAATGTAAAATGAACCCCAAGTTACTTCTGAAATAATTCATTGTTCACCAGAGGTCCTAATTATTTATAAATAATTCAGCGGCAGGTCCTAAGAGATTGTACGCATGTTGTCTATTTATCTTGTGGATGAAGAAGACCCTCCATGTACTATTTTAAGGTATACAGATTAGAATCCGGCCTTAGGCGTGGGTTCACACTCACACACACACCCACCCATACAAAGGGCCTATTGAAAGACCGGCCAGTCACGGAGCTTACTGGTAGACGAAGTTTCCCACATAAAATATAGTCCCCTACCGCTGATACCTTATTGTTGTATGTGTGTCCTCATAAGCTTCCAATCCCAAGCAAAAATAAAATGACAAATCTGGTTTTGATGGCTCTCCTGTACCAACTCCTAAGTTATCTCTGGGCGGTCTAAATTTCAACTTCTATTGATAACCATTGTATTGGCCCCATTGGAAGTTTCGCAAGTCCTTGGTCACAGTGTTGTTTCCGCGTGATTTGCAACCACATTTAGTTTATTAATGCCCCTTTGTTCAAAGCCTGAAACCAGCGAGCGAGCATGTTCAGAGATCCGTTATGCTTTCAGTTAAACTTAAGAGCTTAGGTAAGATCCGTATTTTCCTCAAGCAAAAAAGGGAAAAGTGTTCATACGTTATCCCCCCCCCCCCTCCCCATGTTCAAAGCCTGAAACCTGCGAGTGAGCACGTTCTGCCTTCAGTGGAACATAAGGGTAAGATCCGTATTTTCCTCAAGCAAAAAAGGAAAAGTGTTCGCACGTTATCTTCCCCCCCCCCCCTTCTTCTACTGCTTCCTTTCTGAATATCATTTTGATTTTGGCGTACGATGATGGATGAATGGAGTT
This sequence comes from Lolium rigidum, assembly GCF_022539505.1. Taxonomy (NCBI): domain Eukaryota; kingdom Viridiplantae; phylum Streptophyta; class Magnoliopsida; order Poales; family Poaceae; genus Lolium; species Lolium rigidum. Next base: position 140,524 of record NW_025900161.1, read on the forward strand.
TGAGAAAATGAAATATTATCTGACTGTATAGGATCTTTAAAAAGCTGTTTAAGGACCTCCCAAACTCTGTCGATTCTGGGGTAGTGGGGTTTTGTTAAGATGGTAAGCAGCCCACCTCTCCCTCCTTCCGTTTCAGTAATTACTTCTCAATTAGCTCTCATACCATTTATGTTCTTTTATTTAGGCTGGATTGATGAACCGTTCCCGTACCATGGCCGAAGGAGTGGTGGTTATGGTGTGCCCGGTGCTTCTGGCATTGGCGCTCGACAAGGTCGACCACAAAGTATACGGACACCGTGCTCTCATGGCCATGCTCACCATGGCAGGTGTGACTTTGATAAGCGGTATCTGTCCGGTGCTCCTTTTCTACTTCTCCCAGAGATTCCCGGCTGTAGGTTACGTCAAGCCGGCAGTGACCGCGGGTCTGGCAACCCTATCCTATTCTTGCCTCCTCATCCTCGCCTGCTTCATCCCGCAGCCCAATATTGTCCCCAACAACATTCGTATCCCGGTGGGCGCCTTATGTGGAGGCTTCGTCCTACTTCGAACGGTCTTCTACTACCTTGGAAAGAATGTTGGAGCGTACGGACAGAACCTGCACGACATACTCGATGAATCACACGAGTTCTTGACGGGCGTCACTGGAATTCTCTTTCTGGGGCTAGAAGGTTTGGCTCTGGAAAGCCATGGAAATCAGATGTTTCCAAAGGGCGGCATGATCGTGGGCACCATCAGCTTCATATTTTGCGCTCTTGGTGTGTGCCTGATGTACTTCGAGATGACCCCCCCTCTATACTTCAATGTGAAGACACGGACTGTGGGCTTTACTCTGGTGCTAGACATCCTCATGGCTGCTGGTACCTTGGTGCTGTTGATTGTCACCATGGTTAAGCTCATGGGAGTTCCAGCCCTGGTGCTCTTAACGCCCCCGTTCGGAATCATCGGAGATCTTGTATACCGAGTGGCCACCAATAAAAAAGTGCCTATACCGCACGCGGATTCCAAAGTACCAGCTTCGCTCGAACTAACGAGAGTCACGTTCACCGGATTCTTGGCAGTGTCAATAACAGCCATCAGCAACACCTCGCCCAGCAGGTTGACCGTCTGTTTCCTACTGTTTGTGGCAGCAGCTATTGTGTCTGGTATCTTATGGAGGCTCCTGACACAGTCCCAGATAAGGAGCGGTCTGCCTTGTGGTGCTTCACCTTCTCAACAAGCTGCTTCACCTGGTCAACAAACTGCTTCACCTGCTCAACAAGCTGCTCCACCTGGTACACCAACTGCTTCACCTGCTCAACAAGTTGCTTCCTCCGCCAACCTTGCTTCCTTCTGCACACATTTCTGCATTGTTATCGCTATGATTCTATTCCTAGCAATGGCCGGGGCAGCAAGAGGAAAGTGACGCAAAGTAGTGAAAGTGACATCATCATCTAAGCATCTTTTAAGTTATACCAGCGCTCATATGTTATAACAGGTTTTGTACTACATCTATAATTGATTTAATTCTTCCATTATACACTGCTAAGTTGAACTCTGCTGTTGTCTTGAACAATAATTGGCTTTTGTTGATTGGTCTTCCAATCTGTCACATTCGTGTCTTATTTATACTTCTCCTAGTTTTCTGTATGTTTCTTCGTATATTTAAGGTTCATTAGTGGAAAATGGGCCTTTAGCACCGGTTGGTAAGGGGCTTATGTACCGGTTGGCTAACCGGTGCTAAGTATCCGGTGCAAAAAGGGCACCACGTGGCGGCTACCGAGCGTCCGAGTGAGAGGATCTTAAGCACCGGATCGTAATACGAACCATTGCTAAAGGGTCTGCCGTGGCAAGAAAAACGGCCCAAAACGCTGCTGTGGTAGAACCCCGCTACCGGTGCATTTTTTATATCCATTTTTACGAATTATTCTCCACTCCCTTTTTTTTATTTTTTTCAGAACTTCTAATATTTTAGTTATTTCATAAGTTTAGCCTATAACTACACTTATCTCTAGTCAAATTACTTAATTGTGGTCAAACTTCCCGCTCGGTCACCAATCCTTCCACTACTCCAGCACTAGCACGCTTAACTTTCAAGTTCCTTCCCGTCCCGCATCCAAGTGCTTCGCGCGCATGCATGTGATATTAGTATCATATCAATCCTATTAACATGTTGGTTGATGTCATATTTCTTTATTTTTTTCAATTTCAAATAATTCTTTTAATAAACAAAAGTAATGATGTAATAATAATATTGAATAAATAAATAAATATTAACTTTTAATTTGTATTATTTTTAATTTTTTAATTTTTTTTGCCAAACCTAAAACCTAAAATTTTGAAAATCTTATAATTTGCTAAAAGTAATAGTAATCTTTATGCAGGATGCACTTATTAATTTTAATTTTTATAAAATAAAAAATATATAATCCTAAATTTCTAGCTAAAACTAAAATCTTCCTGCTTTCATATTTTAATTTAGAATTTTGAGAATCTAAAAATTGGCTAACCGGGTAAACTCAGGTGAATTCGGATGTAACTTTTTCCCACGATCATTTTGATATATTATACGCTTTTTTCCGACATCGTATGCAAAAGTTAATGCCATTTTACCTTTTTCTAAACTTTTTATGCAAAAAAAATTCAAATTTCAAATTTGTTAATTTTTCCTAACAGTAGGTTTGCGTCAGCCGCGAACCCTTTAGCACCGGTTCGTGGCACGAACCATTGCTAAAGGTCTTAGCACCGGTTTGTGGCACAAACCGGTGCTAAAGGTTTTTCTGCTCCCCACGCACCTCCACCCCCTCGTGGAACGCGAACCCTTTAGCACCGGTTCGTGCCACGAACCGGTGCTAAAACTCTGGCCTCTCGAACCGATGCTAATGCACCCTTTAGTCTGGAATTATAGCCGGTCCGATACTAATGCTATTTGAAGCCAAAAACCAAAGCCTTTTTTTCTACTAGTGGTTGCGCAATCCAGGTATGTAAACTATTCCCTCCCATATCAAGCTATAGCACATTACAATACATATGTTGATGTTACAAATTATCTATTGACTATATTCATGAGAGAGGCAATCAATCAACATAAGATATTATGAAATTCAAAGTACACGGGACGCGGTTGGTTTTATGAATGTATGACCGAGTGTCCATGTTTGTTTATTTGTATACACTTAGATACATGTACACTAGAGACGCAAAAATGTCCAAAATGGACCAAATCTACAGATGAAAAGGCCGTACTGAAACTACAAGGTAACTACCAAATTAAATATGACACTCGGGTGGCATTTTGATTAACGACGATTATGACCTGGTCATTGGTGATGAACTAGAGAGAAGAAAGATAAACAAAGTGGTGAAGTGCATGATTTGTTTGTCACTCCTTCGTAGGTTTTGGCATTGTCCTCGCTAAGGTTGGACGTACGGGCCGAGTTTTCAGCTAGGCCCGAGTTTGCTTGGGCTCACCCCGAGCTTGGCTCGGCCCGCTAAAACTCTGAACCAAGTCGAGTCCATTCTGTTGGCCCGAAGCGAGCTCGGGCCAAGCCAGGCTCGGCTCGGTCCAGCTCGTTTGGCTCACCTTTTTTTTTTTGAATTGACTGAGTGCAAATAGGGCCCGTCTACCTTTGCAACCTGGCTCATCCTAGACGCTGTGCACGCACGGTTATTAGCAGAGCAGCTCGATCTATTTCGTGAATCGCTCACACGCGTAGAGAGATTGGTCAAACGGCGCCGCCGCACTAGTTCGATTCACAATTTCTCATCCAACATCGTCCCATTGCACCTTCCGTGAGCTCGATTAGCCATCGATCTAGGCCGCCGGACACCAGTTGAGCCCCGAAAACTGCTCGCCGACCAAACCAGCTTCCACCTGAAGCTCGGTCTCGGATGAAATTGCCGCTAAACTCCCGCAGCTCTGCTTCGCCTCAAGCTCTATGATGCTTTGTCGCCTACACCTGCAACAGTTCGCACTACGCCTCCAAAGAAAGGCGGCCCCACCTGTCATTGACATGTTATGCCAGGCTCGCGAACTGGACCTAGTTTACCGGCTCGTCAGCCGAACGAGCCAGCCCGAGCCGAGCCAAAAACCAGCGAGCCAAAGTGCGGCTCGCCCCGAGCTGGCTCGTGTCGACGCTCAGCCCTCACTCTGTCAGCGTGTTTTTTTAAAAAAATATAAGGCCTAAGCCCTGCTTTAAATTAATAAAGCCACGAAACCGGCAGATACAGAGTGCATACATAGCAAACACAGTGAATAGGACACAGATACACAAGCTATCAAAGGATAAAAACTATGAGCTTCGCTTGACACGCCGTGTCCATCGTCTTCTTGAACGCCGACACCTGGAGAAGCAGGGGCAGTAAGTAGCATCATCCGCAGGCACACTGCTTGCATTTCTACCACAAGAACGAAAGGAGGCCAGCACACGGTCTCTGACTCCGAAGAGGGATCCCTTCCCTCTCGCCCCGGATCGCAGGGCGCCGCACCGTCGGAAGGCAGAGAGGTTCCCCCAAGAACGCACCATCGCTGAGACTACCCAAAGCTCAAAGGAGAGATCAAGACCAGCAGCCGCACCAGAAGCCACGCCACGGCCACTGCCACCCACATCACCGTCCAGAGGACGCACGCTGACGAACGAAGGCGCACCAGGAGGATCGGCAGACAAAAAGCAGCAATCACCACCAGCTCAAGCTTGCGGAGCAACCTCCAGACCTGGCTCGACGCCGCACAAGGAGCACCGCCAAGAACCACCACCGACAACAGAAGAACATTGCCAACCACCCCAGCAGCCCCGGACGGTGCCTTCAGGAAGGGGAACGACATCGTGACGCCGCCACCGCCCAAGCAGGGACTAGGGTTTTCACCCTGGGCGGGGGGTTGGGTGGGGAGGGAGAAGGGACCTCAACGAAGCCTCCAAGGAGGGAATCGGCGCCAGGGGCGTCGACGACGTCGTGGCCACCGCCGGCCAGAGGTTTCCCCCGGTCCCGACCAACCCCACCACCAACACCCGGCCACAAACACGCAGATCTGGCCGAGAGTTGCGAGCTTCACCAGTCGGGGGCGGAGATCTCCCCAGATCTGACGCCGCGGGCCGGCGGAGGGTGTTGGAGATATGCCCAAGAGGCAATAATAAAAGTGGTTATTATATATCTTTATGTTTATGATAAATGTTTATATACCATGCTATAATTGTATTAACCGAAACATTGATACATGTGTGTTATGTAAACAAATAAAGAGTCCCTAGTAAGCCTCTTAACTAGCTTGTTGATTAATAGATGATTAGTTTCATAATCATGAACATTGGATGTTATTAATAACAAGGTTATATCATTGTATGAATGATGTAATGGACACACCCAATTAAGCGTAGCATAAGATCACGTCATTAAGTTATTTGCTATAAGCTTTCGATACATAGTTACCTAGTCCTTATGACCATGAGATCATATAAATCACTTATGCTTGGAAAGGTACTTTGATTACATCAAACGCCATCTGCGTAAATGGGTGGTTATAAAGGTGGGATTAAGTATCCGGAAAGTATGAGTTGAGGCATATGGATCAACGAGTGGGATTTGTCCATCCCGATGACGGATAGATATACTCCGGGCCCTCTCGGTGGAATGTCGTCTAATGTCTTGCAAGCATATGAATAAGTTCATAAGAGACCACATACCACGGTACGAGTAAAGAGTACTTGTCAGGAGACGAGGTTGAACAAGGTATAGAGTGATACCGATGATCAAACCTCGGACAAGTAAAAATATCGCGTGACAAAGGGAATTGGTATCGTATGTGAATGGTTCATTCGATCACTAAGTCATCGTTGAATATGTGGGAGCCATTATGGATCTCCAGATCCCGCTATTGGTTATTGGTCGGAGTGAGTACTCAACCATGTCCGCATAGTTCGCGAACCGTAGGGTGACACACTTAAAGTTGGATGTTCAAATGGTAGAACTTGAATATGGAATGGAGTTCGAATATTTGTTCGGAGTCCCGGATGAAATCCCGGACATCACGAGGAGTTCCGGAATGGTCCGGAGAATAAGATTCATATATAGGAAGTCATTTTATGTGTTTGAAAATGATCCGGTGCATTTATGGAAGGTTCTAGAAGGTTCTAGAAAAGTCCGGAAGAAAGTCACTTTGGAAGGCGGAGTCCTGAAGGGACTCCACCACCATGGCCGGCCAACCCTAGGGGGTGGAGTCCCAAGTGGACTCCACCTAAGGTGGCCGGCCACCCCTCCCAAGGGAAGGTGGGAATCCCACCTCTAGTGGGAGTCCTAGCTTGGGTAGGTTTCATGTCATATGGAAGGTTTTGGTTTGGGGTCTTATTCGAAGACTTGTAAACCAACTCTTGGGTGTTCCACCTATATAATGAGGGCCAAGGGGAGGGGCCGGCCACCCCAACACAACAAGGTGGCCGCACCACCTAGATGGCCGGCGCCCCCCCCTCTCCTCAAACCCTAGCCGCCCCACTCCTCCTTCTTCCCCGCATGCTTAGCGAAGCTCCGCCGGGATTCTCCACCGCCACCGACACCACGCCGTCGTGCTGTCGGATTCAAGAGGAGCTACTACTTCCGCTGCCCGGCTGGAACGGGGAGGTGGACGTCGTCTTCATCAACAACCGAACGTGTGACCGAGTACGGAGGTGCTGCCCGTTCGTGGCGCCGTGATCAAGATCTTCTACGCGCTTTTGCAAGCGGCAAGTGAACGTCTACCGCAGCAACAAGAGCCTCATCTTGTAGGCTTTGGAATCTCTTCAAGGGTGAGACTCGATAATCCCCTCGTTGCTACCGTCTTCTAGATTGCATCTTGGCTTGGATTGCGTGTTCGCGGTAGGAAAATTTTTGTTTTCTATGCTACGTTATCCTACAGTGGTATCAGAGCCGTGTCTATGCATAGATGGTTGCATGAGTAGAACACAATGGTTTTGTGGGCGTTGATGCTTATGTTGTCTTTAGTTTGAGTACTTTGCATCTTTGTGGCATAGTGGGATGAAGCGGCTCGGGCTAACTTTACATGACCGCGTTCATGAGATTTGCTCCACGCTCGACATGCAACTTGTATTGCATAAGTGGCTTTGCGGGTGTCTGTCTCTCCTACTATAGTGAAGATTCAATTTACTCTTCTATTGACAACACTAGTATCACCGTTGTGGTTCATGTTCGTAGGTAGATTGGATCTTACTCGAAAACCCTAAACCACGTAAAATATGCAAACCAAATTAGAGAATGTCTAACTTGTTTTTGCGGGGTTTGGTGATGTGATATGGCCATAATGTGATGATGACTATGTATGAGATGATCATTATTGTATTGTGGCAACCGGCAGGAGCCTTATGGTTGTCTTTAAATTTCATGTTGAGTAGTATTTCAAAGTAGTTGGAATAGTTGCTACATGGAGGACAATCATGAAGACGGCGCCATTGACCTTGGTGCTTCGCCGACGATGATGGAGATCATGCCCGTTGATGATGGAGATCATGTCCGTGCTTTGGAGATGAAGATCAAAGGCGCAAAGACAAAGGGCCATATCATATCACATATGAACTGCATGTGATGTTAATCCTTTTATGCATCTTATTTTGCTTAGATCGCGACGGTAGCATTATAAGATGATCCCTCTCACTAAAATATCAAGCTAATAAAGTGTTCATCCTTAGTAGCACCGTTGCCAAGACTTGTCGTTTCGAAGCATCTCGTGATGATCGGGTGTGATAGAATCAACAAGTGCATACAACGGGTGCAAGCCAGTTTTGCACATGCGGATACTAAGGTGGCCTTGACGAGCCTAGCATGTACAGACATCGTCTCGGAACACATGATACCGAAAGGTAGAGCATGAATCATATGATTGATATGATGAACACTTTGAGTGTTCGCCATTGAAGTTACATCTTGTCTCGTGATGATCGGACTTGGTGTGGTGGATTTGGTTCGTGTGATCACTAAGACAATGCGAGGGATATTGTTTTGAGTGGGAGTTCACCTAGTTTTTAATTTTGTTAAATTAAAATTTGAACTCAATTTGTCATAAACTTAGTCTAAACTATTGCAAATATGTTGTAGATATGGCGTCCCCAATCAATTTTAACCGAGTTCCTAGAGAAAGAAAAGCTTAAGAGCAACGGTAGCAACTTCACCGACTGGTTCCGTCATGTGAGGATCTTCCTCAATGGCGGAAATCTGCAATATGTGCTTGATGCACCGCTAGGTGACCCTCCTGCGAAACTGAAACCGATGAAGTAAAGAATGTTTACGCGACTCGGAAAACTCGGTACTCTCAAGTTCGGTGTGCCATCCTGTGCGATCCGGAAGCCGATCTTCAAAAACGTTTTGAGCACCACGATCCACATGAGTTAGTGAATGAGTTGAAAACTATCTTTGAAACTCATGCGGTCGTGGAATGCTATGAAGCATCGAAACACTTCTTCAGCTGCATGATGGAAGAAGGCAGCTCCGTTAGTGAGCACATGCTCGCCATGACCGGGCATGCGAAGAAACTCAGTGACTTGGGAATAGTGATTCCTAACAGACTGGGGATTAATCGTGTCCTTCAATCACTGCCACCTAGTTACAAGAACTTTGTGATGAATTACAATATGCAGAACATGAACAAAGAGTTACCTGAACTCTTCGCCATGCTAAAATCTGCTGAGATTGAAATTAAGAAAGAGCACCAAGTGTTGATGATCAACAAGACCACCGAGCTTCAAGAAACAGGGGCAGGTCTAAAGGCAAGAACAAGAAGAGTGGCAAGAAAGCTGCCACGCCTCTGTGAAACCTAAGGCCGGCCCTAAGCCCGATGCTTGAGTGCTATTACTTGCAAGGAGAAGGGACAACTGGAAGCGTAATTGCTCCAAGTATTTGGCGGATCCGAAGAGCGGCCTTGTCAAGAAGAAGAAAGAAGGTATATCTGATATACATGTTATAGATGTTTATCTTACTGGTTCTCGTACTAGTACACGGGTATTTGATACTTGGTTCGGTTGCTCATATTTGTAACTCGAAACAGGAACTAAAGAATAAACGAAGACTACTAAAGGATGAAGTGACCATGCGCGTTGGAAATGGATCCAAAGTCGATGTGGTCGCTGTCGGCACACTTCCTCTACATCTACCTTCGGGATTAGTTTTAAGCCTCAATAATTGTTATTTTGTACCCGCGTTGAGCATGAACATTATATCTGGATCTTGTTTAATGCAAGACGGTTATTCATTCAAGTCTGAGAATAATGGTTGTTCTATTTTTATGAATAATATCTTTTATGGTCAAGCACCTGAAAAAGAATGGCTTATTTACGTTAGATCTCGATAGTAGTGATACACATATACATAACATTGATGCTAAGCGAATTAAATTGAATGATAATTCTACTTATATGTGGCACTTGTCGTCTTGGTCATATTGGAGTGAAACGCATGAAGAAACTCCATACCGATGGATTACTTGAATCACTTGACTTTGAGTCACTTGATAGATGCGAAGCATGTCTAATGGGAAAAATGACTAAGACTCCATTCTCTGGTATTATGGAGCGAGCTACAGACTTATTGGAAATCATACATACCGATGTGTGCGGACCAATGAGTGTAGCATCGCCCGGTGGTTATCGTTATGTTCTAACCTTCACAGATGATTTGAGTAGATATGGGTATATCTATTTAATGAAACATAAATCCGAAACTTTTTAGAAGTTTAAGGAATTCCAAAGTGAAGTAGAAAATCAACGTAACAAGAAGATTAAATTTCTACGATCTGATCGTGGAGGTGAATATCTGAGTTATGAGTTTGGCATGCATTTAAAGAAATGCGGAATAATTTCACAATTGACACCGCCGGGAACACCACAACGAAACGGTATGTCCGAACGTCGTAATCGAACTCTCTTAGATATGGTTCGTTCTATGATGTCTCTTACTGATTTGCCGTTATCATTTTGGAGTTATGCATTAGAGACAGCCGCATTCACTTTAAATAGAGCACCATCAAAATCCGTTGAAACGACACCGTATGAATTATGGTTTAATAAGAAACCTAAGTCTGTCGTTCCTTAAAGTTTGGGGTTGCGAAGCCTATGTAAAAAAGTTACAACCGGACAAGCTAGAACCCAAAGCGGAGAAATGCGTCTTCATAGGATACCCTAAGGAAACTATAGGGTACACTTTCTATCACGGATCCGAAGGCAAGATCTTTGTTGCTAAGAACGGAACCTTTCTTGAGAAAGAATTTCTCACTAAAGAAGTGACTGGAAGAAAAGTAGAACTCGATGAGATTGAAGAATCTCTGCTCGTTGATCAGAGTAGCGCAGTACCGGAAGATGTTCCTGTACCGCCTGCACCGGCAACAGAGGAAGCTAATGATAATGATCATGAAACTTCAAACTAGATAGCTACTGAACCTCGCAGATCGACAAGGGAACGTGCCACTCCTGATTGGTATGATCCTTGTCTAAATGTCATGATTGTGGACAACAATGATGAAGAACCTGCGACGTATGAAGAAGCGATGATGAGCCCAGATTCCAACAAATGGCAAGAAGCCATGAAATCCGAAATGGGATCCATGTATGATAACAAAGTATGGACTTTGGTAGACTTACACGATAGCCGCAAGGCTGTCGAGAATAAATGGATCTTCAAGAGAAAAACGGATGTCGATGGTAATATTACTGTCTATAAAGCTCGACTTCTTGCAAAGGGTTTCCGACAAATTCAAGGTGTTGACTACGATGAGACTTTCTCACCTGTAGCGAAGCTAAAATTTGTGAGGATTTTGTTAGCAATAGCTGCATTTTTCGATTATGAGATTTGGCAGATGGATGTCAAAACGGCGTTCCTTAATGGAGACATTGAGGAAGAGTTGTATATGGTACAACCCAAAGGTTTTGTCGATCCTAAAAATGCTGACAAAGTATGCAAGCTTCAGCGTTCAATCTATGGACTGAAGCAAGCATCAAGAAGTTGGAACCGACGCTTTGATAAGGTGATCAAAGACTTCGGGTTTATACAGTGTCATGGAGAGGCCTGTATTTACAAGAAAGTGAGTGGGAGCTACGTAGCGTTCACGATATTATATGTAGATGACATATTATTGATTGGGAATGATATAGAACTATTAAGCGAGTGTAAAAGGTTATTTGAATAATAGTTTTTCAATGAAAGACCTTGGTGAAGCATCGTATATATTAGGCATCAAGATTTATAGAGATAGATCAAGACGTCTAATAGGGCTATCACGAGTACATACCTGGACAAGATTCTAAAGAAGTTTAGAATGGACGAAAGTAAGAAAGGATTCTTACCAATGTTACCGAGGCAAGGTCTTTCATTGAAAACTATTATTCAAAATAACCTTTACCCTTTGTAATAATTCCATGTCATTCACGATCAATAACCAGCGTGTCACCACGTTCTCACTTTCTAGTACGGTGTACTCTCCAACGCCAGCCTGCTCAAACCCGAGTCTTTAAACGCAACATGTGATCTTTATGGTGTAGCTGAAGCTGCATCACTGTCAGCGGATAGAGCAAAATACAGGACATACCATACTCTACTCTTCCTCAATCTCTGTTCTGTCTATATCTCATAATCGAAAATCACAGCTATTAACAAAAAATCTCTGGGTACAGCTTGGCAGACAAATAAATAAAATGATCAGCACCTTAATTTATTAGGAAAAACCTGCAGAGTGAGGCACATAGTGATACAGAAGATTCATTTATTCTCGACGACCTTTAGCGACTATCATGCCGAGTCATGCTGTTATCATACGTGGATCCCATTTCAGATATTTCTTGCACCATTGTTGAATCTGGAAGCTCATCATAACACAACTGCGCCTGTCCAGCAGAGTCTTCGTCACAATCATGACATTGAGCTGAGATACTGAAATTAATGGTTCGTGAAGTGTATCTGGTCATGATGGGTATGTTAGCTTCCTCACGTTGCGATAATTTGCGAGGGCATCTTTCGATGCTGTACTGAAGATTAATATAAATAGAGTTCACTATTCCGATCAGTAATGAAAGGTTCGTTCTTAACAAGATACGCCGAGATAAAATGATGACGCTACAGTGTCTATGAAGGCGACTCTCGCTTTGGTTGTTCAACTTTACGTAAAACCGCCAACCCAAGCGACGACGAACAGTTCTTGACAAACCATAATTCATCACGATCGTTTCAGGATTTTATATTGTAGAATCGCCGCATTGTCTCTAACATAACCAAAATGATAGCGGCTCATCGACAAGCGTCATAAGCGAACCATATCGAAGGCCGATGCGGCAATTGATACGCTACGTTAATGTTGTGTAATTATTCGCGACCTCTTCAAATGCATGCTTAGGCTTCATGGCGAGATATTCACCTCCGCGATCGAAATAAACAGTCTTCTTCGTTATTGATTTTCCCTTCTTTTACTAAAATTCACAAACTTCACAAAAAGCCCGATTATAGATATGCCATATCTGAAGAACAAACGATCGGCGATCTTTACACTCGTGTATCGTATGTATGATTTGTCAAGTCTGGCTCATAATACTGGGAATCAGGTTGTCATTTTCAAGTGATCGTGATTCAGAAATAATCCATCGATATGGAGTTAACGTCGTTTCATCCAATATGACGACGATTATACATAAATAGAATTATCATTCGATAATGAAACATATCGCTACTATGCAGGACGAAATGCCGCCATTTTTTCGGAGCCAGCGACCATAATTATTATTCATAAAAATAGAACAGCCGATCGGGCAGATAGATAACCGTCTTGCGATAAAAGATCGGAAATATAGCCTTGTAGCGGTATTGAGGCAAAACGATCTGTGGGGAAATGTTGTGACGATATTCCATCGACTTGTCCATTTCGCGTATTTCATCCTTTAGTAGTCTTGGATTTATTCACAGTTCGTTTTGATTGCTACAAAATAGCGGCTGTTTGATGTACCAATAAACTGTAACATGTCGGTCATACCTGGCTCTTGACAAGGCAACTCATCCAGTCGTAGTACTGAACGATGCGCTTCGATGTCCTGCTCACTAACGCTAGGCATCGACTCAGTCTTGATTTCGCAGGGAAGCAGCTGCTATTGCCTGTTTCTTGAAGCTGGTATTAACTGTTGATCATCAACGCTGATAACTATATTCAGTCTCAGCAATTTTGCGTAATGAAAGGTTCTCTTTGATGCATGTTCTCGCTGTCTGGTTAGGTGGCGATGATTGAAGACGATTAATCGATCTGACAGTCACTATTCAGTAATTTCTTTGCATGCGTCATCGCGGCATGCTCGCCTTATCTCCATCATGCGGCGAAGAGTGTTTACAGTACTTCGCCTTCCGCGACAGCATGTGAAAACTGCATTATTAACTCATCAGATGTCATCAAACGTTTACTATTCCCGTTTCAACGAGTGACTCAGTCGTCAAACGTCTTCGCTCATCGGACTCGAACTCAGTCGCCATTGAGAAAGACCTCGTAATGAACGATCGATATTGCAGTAACCCTTTCTTCTCTGAGGCTGATTAGTGTTGGGGGCACCATATCTTACGGCTTATTTGCAATAGTTTAGACTAGGATGGTTGAACAGATGTGGGAAACTGGAGTGAACTCCCCACGGCCGCGATCGCGGACAAACTTCAATGGCGAGCCTTCAAAAATTGTTCATCCGCCATCAATCGCCTGATTCATGCGCTACCTGCCACGACATCTGTGTTGAACGTGCGAGATGCACCTTAATATCGCATGGCAACAACTGCCGTTAATAATACGCGACGTTATCACGCAGTCACATCACCGAATGCCAGCAATCTAGCGATGATGAACACTGTCGCTTGTTAGTGAGAGGATCAATCTTGCGTCAAATCTAAGATGCATAAGGATTAGCTATCACGGTCGCTGTATTTTTTTTAATCAACTTTTTGGCAGCCTTTTGATCTTCATCTAATGGACATGATCGGCATGTTAATCTCCATCATCGTCGTAGCCACCAAGGTCAATGGCGCGTCTTCGCGGTGTCCTGCAACACTAGCTCACTACTCAGGCAAGACAACAGACTCTGCGCGATTTGCCACAGTAATGTGATAAATCTCTAGTCATCGCCATGCTAAACCTCACATCATAGCCACGAAACAGGCAAACGTCTCATTTGTTTACGCGCAAAGATTACATTCGGTCGAAGACGAACACAGCGATGTCTGGTATTGTCATGCAGAGCCAGGTCTTCGCCAACACTGCTAACACAATACGAGATGCATGTCGGCGTGAAACGAGCGCTGATCTGTAAGTAGCGTCCGCTATACCTGAAACAAAAGTAAGACAACATCAAGCATCCAGCCCGCAAAACCATTGTGTTCTACTCATGCAACCGTATGCATGAACGACTCTGACGTCAACATAGAAAACGAAATTTCCTGCATGCGCAATGTAGACAATCTAGAAAGCCGGTAGCTATGAAGGATGTCTCACCGAAGATTCAAGTGAGGCTCTTATTCTTCGATGAAACTCGCGATCCCGCGGCGGGCGCTCTCGATGTTGATAATTTTCCGGACAGCTGTGTCGCTCCTTGAATCAACACTGACGTCATCGTGTGGCGAGAGGAGTGGGAGAGTGGAGGAGGCACCGACCGGCGACCGCCTTCGTTAATCGACCAGCCCTCACTGGCCTCGTCGCAGGTGGAACGCAAGGATTGGTTGCAGTCTTGATGAGACCCCAGGCCTTCCATGCGTGAACCTGCTGCTCCGCTACGGGTTCCTTTGGGAGAGACATACGACCATGTAGATTCATCGCGGAACTCCACCTGGTTGGCGAAATATGGAATCCCTTGGGTTAGCCTTTGAGAAGTGACTTTCTTCACAGGACTTTCTAGGGCGCTACTGGGGCACCTTCCGCCAAATGCGCGGTCTGTTTTCAAACGCATAAAGCGACTCTATATATATTCAGGACCATTCGGGAAGATTTCCGGTATTCCCTTGTGCGAGCATCCAACTTTAAGTGTGTCGCCCTACCCGATTTAAGCTGATATAATGGGTTGTATAGACCAATAACAACAGCGGACTCTGAGACAACTCCTATTCAGCGCGACAGTGATCGATAATTTCATTCATGCGATACCAATTCCCCTTTGATCCTGTGATATTTTACTTGTCCAGAGGATTTGATCATCGATATCACTCTACCTTTACATGCGTCTCTGACTAAGTACTCCGTGTTGTCTCTTATGAACTTATTCAACGCTCTTGCGAAAGACAGACATTCTATCGTCCGTGTTGTCCGCTCGGCTCATTCCGGATGCCATCCACCTTTACACCATTCTGGCGGTGACAACAATCGAAATTTCCACATATTGAACTATATCATGTCTCAGAACTAGGTAACTATGTGTAAACTTATAGCAAATAACAACGTGTTATGCTACGCTAATGTGTTATTAATAACATCCAATGACTAAATGGTGTATCATCTGTCTCCAGCAAGCTAGACAAGAGGCTTACTAGGAACTCTTTGTGGCACATATGCACATGTATCAGTATTCATTAATATATTATAGCATGGTATATAAACATTATCATAATATAAAAGATATAATAACCACTTTTGGCCTCTTGAGCCTATCTCCAACACCTCGCTTGTGCGCGTCTGAGGGAGATCTCCGTACGACTGGTGGCTCAACTCGAGTGCGTGTTGTGGCCAGGTGGTGGTGTCAGGCCAGGAAACCGGCGTGTCCACGACACGAGCGCCATTCGCCGGGAGCCGTTCGCAACCACCAGGCCTAGTCCCTAGGCGACGTAGCGTCGTTCCCCCCTTTTTGGCTGTCCAGCGCAGTGTGTTCGCCGTTGTCGATAGTCGGCAGTCGCTCCCAATACAACGTCGACTGAGTCGGCCTTTCCTGGCACTAAGTGATGCGATAATAGTGGGCGTGTTCATTCTCTCCTTTGATGTGATATTCGGGGTCCTGCGCTTCGGCGATGAAGCTGTCGCGTAAGCTCTTAAGTGAAGCACAATGTATACGTGGTAAATCTGGCAGCTGATCTGCCACGCTTCTCCGGTGTCAGCGTTCGAAGACGTGTATGACAATCAGCTCATCAATTTTCGCTTTGATAACATTATCTGTGTGTCATGCGCTACATACAAATAACTGTGGAATATTTAAAACGCGGCCGTGAGGAAGGAGCTGGCGGCTCAGCCGGGTGGCTCCGCGCAGCTACCTGAGCTGTCCGACTCGAACTGTCATTGACTGGCAACCGATAACAGGTCCAGTTCGCGAGCCTCTCGATGGGGCGCTACAGACGTGGTGCTGAACAAACGGAAGGATTGCGGCATCGAATATTTGGTGATTTTCAATCGGTATCATACAGATCGATGGCTAATCGGCGCAGAAAGATCGTGTTGAATTATTGATCGAACAACGACGATCATGACAATCTCGCGTAATGGAAGCATTCACCGAGCTGCTCTGCGTGCATCCAGATGACCACAAAGTGATCATGGTCATTAAGGTGACAACGACGAAGGCGAAGCTAAACAGCTGCTCGACGGACTGAAGTTTGAATAAGTATTCTCAAGCTGTTAATACGGCTCAAAACACGGCACGAAAAAATCATGCGCTTCACCCATCTTTCTTCTCGTTCATAATGACAGGTCGTAATCATCGATGCCCAATCATTTAATTTCAGTACATCTGTGAATTTGGTCCGGTGCGTTTGCGTCTGCTGTCACAAGTGTGGCAAATAGACGACATGCTCGATATACATTCTGTACTTTAATTTCATATTATCTTATGTTGATTGATTGCCTCTCATGAATATAGTCAATAGATAATTTATAACATCAACATATGGCAATGTGCTATAGCTAACAGGAGGAATAGTTACATGCGATTCTTGCCAATAATCAGAAAGGCTTTAATTTTGGCTTCAAATAACGGCCCTTATAATTCCAGACTAAAGTACATTAACATCGATTGAGCAGTTTCTTTGCATTCCGTTAGCGCAATTTGCTAAAGGTCCTGAAGAGGAAACTTCTGAGAAAAAACCGGTTTGTGCCACAGAACGCTAGACCTTTGCTGTGCCCTGTGGCTGGCGGCTAATATAAATCTTTGATAGGAAAAATTAGCTGGAAATTTAGTGTTTATAAAAAGTTTAGAAAAAGATGAAAATAACATTGGCTATGTCAGCGTATAATATATCAAGATGATGATGAGAAAAGAGACCCATCCGAGTCACACAATTGATAACTAATTTTAGATTCTCAAAGTCTAAATTAAAATATGGCTGAAAAGACTAGTTTTAACTAGAGCTAGTTATATATTTTTATTTTATAAAAAATTAAAAGGTATATATAGTACTATTACTTTAGCAAATTATAGATTTTCAAAAAATTACAGTTTTAGGACTGGCAAAAAAATATGCAAATTAAAGTTAATATTCATTATTTATTCAACAAACAACCCATCATTACTTTGTTATTAAAGAATATTTGAGTGAAAAACTCAAAATGACATCAGTAACTGTGTTAATAAGATTTGATGTCTTAATATCACATGCATATGATGAAAAGAGCAAGAGATAATAAATAAGTTGACCA
>NW_025900162.1:0-49087 GCF_022539505.1 Lolium rigidum
CCTGCGTGAGAGAGACCTTCGTCTCCCCTAGCCTCCCAGGGCCAGCCGGACACAGCTCTAGGAGCACCATTGTACTGTGTGATTACCATATACACTCATAGCAGGAGTAGAGGTGTTACCTCCACCGGAGGGCCTCGAACCTGGGTACGTCGCCGTGTCGCTCGTGCCCATACCCGCTTCCGGATACCGCCGTGAGATCTCTCAGGAGCCCCTTCGATTAGCCACCCTATGGCATATGCCGTGACGATACCACGACAGTGACACAATCATTCTTAACACTTCTGGACATTGCTCGAAGCTACTGGAAGGTAATGGAACAAAGGAATCCATCCAACACAGCGAAAGAGGCAATGCGAAATAAAAGGCAGAATCTGTCAAAACAGAACAGTCCGTAAAGACGAATTTTATTGAGGCACCAGACTTGCTCAGATGAAAATTCCCAAATTGAATGAAAGTTGCGTACATATCTGAGGATCACTCACGTAAATTGGCATAATTTTCTGAGTTACCTACAGAGAATTAGGCCCAGATTTGTGACAGCAAGAAATCTGTTTCTGCGCAGTAATCCAAATCTAGTATTGACTTTACTATCAAAGACTTTACTTGGCACAACAATGCAATAAAACTAAGATAAGGAGAGGTTGCTACAGTAGTAACAACTTCCAAGACTCAAATACAAAATAAAATTACTGTAGAAAAATAAACACATGGGTTATCTCCCAAGAAGTTCTTTCTTTATAGCCATTAAGATGGGCTCAAGCAGTTTTAATGATGCACTCGCAAGAGATAGTATTTGAAGCAAAAGAGAGCATCAAGAGGCAAATTCAAAACACATTTAAGCCTAACATGCTTCCTATGAAAAGGAATCTTGTAAATAAACAAATTCATGAAGCATGATGCAACAAGCATAGAAAGATAAAACAAGTGTAACTTCAAAAATTTCAGCATATAGAGAGGTGTTTTAGTAACATGAAAATTTCTACAACCATATTTTCCTCTCTCATAATAATATCCAGTAGCATCATGAGCAAACTCAACAATATAAGTATCACATAAAACATCTTTATTCACATGCATAAAAGTATCATTACCCTCCACATAAGCATAGTCAATTTTATTGGTAATAGTGGGAGCAAATTCAACAAAGTAGCTATCATTATTATTCTCATCATCAAATATAGGAGGCATATTGTAATCATAATCAAATTTATCCTCCATAACAAGGCGGTACTAAAAGACTACTATCATTATAATCATCATAAATAGGAGGCAAAGTATCATAAAGTAAATTTCCTCCTCAATGCTTGGTGGACTAAAAAGATCATGCTCATCAAAACCAGACTTCCCCAAGCTTAGAACTTTCTATATCATTAGCAACAATGGTATTCAAAGTGTTCATACTAATATGTTCCATGGGTTTTTTAATTTTCGCATCAAACCATCCATGTCTTAAATCAGGAAATAGAATAAGAAGCTCATTGTTGTCCATTATGCCAAACTAGTGTAAACAAGAAACAAAAAGATGCAATTGCAGGATCTAAAGGAAATAGCTTCGAGCACACACACAACGGCGCCGAGAAAAGTACTTTACCTGGGACCGGAGTATGAGAGCCTTTTACCTTTCCTCCCCGGCAATGGCGCCAGAAAAGTGCTTGATGTCTACGGGTGCTTTTATTCTTGTAGACAGTGTTGGGCCTCCAAGAGCAGAGGTTTGTAGAACAGCAGCAAGTTTCCCTTAAGTGGATCACCCAAGGTTTATCGAACTCAGGGAGGAAGAGGTCAAAGATATCCCTCTCATGCAACCACTGCAACCACAAAGCAAGAAGTCTCTTGTGTCCCCAACACACCTAATAGGTGCACTAGTTCGGCGAAGAGATAGTGAAATACAAGTGGTATGAATGAATATGAGCAGTGAGTAACGGCGCCGTAAAAGTGCTTGCTGGCGTGCGGTTGATGGTATTAATATTGCAGGAAGTAAAGATGCGATAAAACAAGTAAACAAGCAGCGATAGCGATATTTAGGAACAAGGCCTAGGGATCATACTTTCACTAGTGGACACTCTCAACATTGATCACATAACGAGAATAAATAGATAGATGCTAGACTCTACACCCTCTTGTTGGATGATGAACACCACTAACTATGTAGGATTACACGAACCCTCAATGCCGGAGTTAACAAGCTCCACAATATTCAATGTTCATATTTAAATAACCTTAGAGTGCATAACGGATCAACATAACCAAACCAAGTACTAACATAGCATGCACACTGTCACCTTCACACTACGAAAGGAGGAATAGATCACATCAATACTATCATAGCAATAGTTAACTTCATAATCTACAAGAGATCACAATCATAGCCTACGCTAAGTACTACACGATGCACACACTGTCACCATTACACCGTGCAGGAGGAATAAACTACTTTAATAACATCACTAGAGTAGCACACAGATAAATTGTGATACAAAACACATTGCAATCATAAAGAGATATAAATAAGCACTTCACTATGCCATTCATAACAGTTGAATAAGTATTCTGTGAAATATAGCCTAAAAGACTCACACGGTGCACACACTTGTCACCTTTACACACGTGGGACAAGGAGTCTCCGGAGATCACATAAGTAAAACCCACTTGACTAGCATAATGACATCTAGATTACAAGCATCATCATATGAATCTCAATCATGTAAGGAAGCTCATGAGATTATTGTATTGAAGTACATAGGAGAGAGATGAACCACATAGCTACCGGTACAGCCCCGAGCCTCGATGGAGAACTACTCCCTCCTCATGGGAGACAGCAGCGTTGATGGAGATGGCGGTGGTGTCGATGGAGAAGCCTTCCGGGGCACTTCCCCGTCCCGGCGGCGTGCCGGAACGGAGACTCCTGTCCCCGGCATCTTGGCTTCGCGATGGCGGCGGCTCCGGAAGGTTTTCTCCGGTTTCGTCGAACGTGATAGGGTTTTCGCGACGGAGACCTTAAGTAGGCGGAAGGGCAGCCTCGGAGGGGGTCCGGGGCCACCGGACACTAGGGCGGCGCGCCCTCCCGGGCCGCGCCGGCCTGTCATCCGGGCCCACAGGGCCCTCCTGCGCGGCTCTCGGGTGTTCTGGAAGCTTCATGGAAAATAGGATGCTGGGCGTTGATTTCGTCCGATTCCGAGAATATTTCCTTACTAGGATTTCTGGAACCAAAAACAGCAGAAAACAGGAACTGGCCCTTCGGCATGTCGTCAATAGGTTAGTTCCGGAAAACACATAAATATGATATAAAGTATGCATAAAACATGTAGATATCATTAATAATGTGGCATGGAACATAAGAAATTATCGATACGTCGAAGACGTATCAACCTCTTCTGCAGTAGAGAGAGCTTCCACTGATGCAGCAATCAAAGGAACTAACGAGTTTAACAGCCAAGCCATCACCACAGAATTGGTAGTACTCCATTTCTTCCACTCTGAACTTTTCTTGTCCACTGGCTCACTGCCCTGATCAAATACATACCCCTCCAAATTCTTGGTCTTCAAGATTAGAAGAGCCCTTCTTGACCAGCTCAAGTAGTTTCCCACACCTTTCTAGTTTGATCTCATTTGGCATGAGATCGATCTTCTCGAACTAGCTCTACCTGTTGAGGAACTGCACCGGAGTAGCTAGCACCATCCTCCTTCTTGGCGATGAGGAACTCCGTCAGTTTCTCCAAGGCCTGGGCCAGCTGTTGGTTGTTGCCGTTCTCCCCCATCTCCTCCTTCCAACACTACCACCAGCTCCTCCAAATCCACTCCCCTGCAGCAGATCTGAACTTTCCCTTCCCTTCTTCACTCCACCAGAGAAACGCAGCTCCTAGTAGCAGCAATCTTGGCCACCGTCACCATTGAGCCTTGCTCTGATACCATGTTGATTACAGGAGAGGTGAATGTGGCTAGGTTGTTTGGGCAGCCGCCACTGGCTGTGTATTCTATCTTAGGGTTTCTCAGGATAGAACCATTCTATATATACACACATAGCTACATGGGCCACATGGGCCAAAGAGATACACACTAGACGCCCAGTACCGGTTCAACAGGTTTCCTTCACAAAACGCCAGACTTCTTTCGTGAACTGACAACGCAGAAAGGCGTGCTCCACGTCTTCCTTTCTGTTGTAGAAACACACGCATCGCTCGCGGGAATATGATGTCGTACCAGTTGCACGCTAGTCGGCAGACAATCATGTGCAAAACGCCACATGTGTATCTTCATCTTGCCGGGAGTGCTAATCTTGCAGACCATCTTCCATTGCTCCTCTTCATTAGCAGCCGAGGATGAGGATCCACCGCCCTTCTTACTCCGGGAAATAAAGAAGCTTTCTATTCTTGCAAAATTATCATCGATCATGCAGTGTACAGATGCAATAGTGGGAATCTCTTTTTATGGGCAAAGCATGTATGCAGGTTGTTCAGGAATCCAATTATCAAATGTAATTTTCAATAATCGTCCGTCACCAATGCCCCATTGAGCTCCTCTGATCAAAAGTTCTCATCCAAACAAATGTTGCGCCAAATGTACAAGGTCGATCGAGGTTTTAGAGCGTTCCAAAACTCGATGAAGGGAAATTATCGTCCTTTCAACACTTTCTCACACATCAAGGAGGGTTCAGTAAGCAATATCCATCCCTGCTTACCGAGCATATGGCCTAGTTGAATAAAATCATATCACGAAAACCCATACCGTCGAGAGGTTTAGGAGCCGAGAGCCACTCCCAAGATCTCCAGTGTAGTTTCCTTCTCCCTTCCTCAACGCCCCACCATTGGGTCACCACAGTAGATCTCATT
This sequence comes from Lolium rigidum, assembly GCF_022539505.1. NCBI lineage: Eukaryota > Viridiplantae > Streptophyta > Magnoliopsida > Poales > Poaceae > Lolium > Lolium rigidum. Next base: position 4,827 of record NW_025900162.1, read on the forward strand.
TTATCACACGTTGAGATAGGAATTTGGAAACAACTCATGACATGTGTTGGAATAGCTTGGATAACTGCCTTAAGAAAGGTTTCCTTCCCAACTCTTGACAGAAGCCTATCCGTCACACCATTCACACGCTTCTAGATCATATCATAGAGGTAGTTAAAGTTCACCGTGGGGGAGCACCCTACCGAAGTAGGCATACCCAAATATCTGTCATTGAGTATCTCACTTTGCACACACAGACTATTTTTCACTCTAGTCTTGATCAACTCAACACAATGGTTTCCAAACAAGACCGATGATTTATCCAATTTTATTTTCTGGTTGGATCCATCACAATAAGTCTTCAAAGCTTCCTTGAGAGCCTCCACACTCCTATTATCGCTCCGAGCAAAGAAAATGATGTCATATGCAAACAGTAAATGTGAGATAGGAGGGTCGAGTCTACCATTTATGATACCATAGAGCTCATCATGGTCCTCCCTTTGTTGCAGTAAACATGACAGTCCTTTAGTGCATAAGAGAAATAAATAGGGGATGATGGGATCCCCCTGGCGAATACCACCCCTGGAGGCACCACTGGTTCGGTTAGTTCTCCATTCACTCGAAAAGAATACCGAACAGAAGTTACACACCTCATGATTGACTGAATCCATGAGGGGGCAAAACTCAGCTTACTAAGACAGCAACGCAAATAGTCCAACTCGACTCGATCACGTGCCTTCATCATGTCTATCTTTAGAGCAAAATATGGACGTTTGTAGTCCTGTTGTCGAGTAGTATGCGAACACTCATAAGGAATCAGTGCATTATACGTAATAAGCCTACCAGGAACAAAAGCACTTTGTTGCTTGGAAATAATGGATGGCAAGATCACCTTGAAATGATTTGCCAACACCTTAGAAGCAATCTTGTAAATCACATTGCATAAGATGATGGGGCGAAAGTTCTTCAGGTGTTTCGGTTTGGCCACTTTGGGAATGAGAACAATGATTGAATCACAAAAACCCTCTAGCACTTCACCTCCCACAATAAAAAAACCCCCACTGCATTACGTATCTCTTCCTTGAAGAATTGTTGTATATTGAAGGGAACATGCAACCTTCAGATCTGGAGGTCAAGGTCAGAGCTCTCTCTCCTTTTCTGTCTTCTTCATCGCGTCACCATGGTGGCGGAGGGTGGGGAATCGATTTAGAGGTGAGAGCTCGTGAAGCTGTTCCTGAAGCTCTGTGGCGGAGGGCGGAGTTCATCCACGAAGGCCAAGATTGCCAACGTGATTTGTGGCCATCAGAGGCCACTCCGCGCTGTGGTGTGCGACTGTCACCACAGATTTTACTTCCTCCAGGCCATGAAGGCGAAGCGGAGGATCTTCGTACTAGGCATAGCGCTCAACACTAACAGCGACCCAAGTGGCATAGTCCCTAGTGTCGACGTCGGTAGTTGTGGCTCTAGTCTTTCTCTGAGCTCGGGCGGAGAAGGACTTGATTGCTTTTTTCAATTTTTAGAGCAGGTCTTCCTTGTAAAAGTTGAGGACCAGTTTGCTATTTGTGAACTTGTCAAGGTCCTCCATGTAATGTACCCCGCCGATTAATACAGCTTGTGGGGCCTTCGGGCCTCTTCCTTGTTTCAAAATAAAATAAAAGACGAGCCCGGAGGAAGCTGGCGAATTTTTTTTAAATAATACGAATTTTTTATTTAAGTGCAGGAATAGCGCGCGTTTTGGAAAAAGTTGAAGAGTGTGACCTGGTCGGTCAGCAGTCGACCGACCGGACAGCAGCGGGCCGATCGGCCAGTAGCTGACCGACTGCAGGCCGCGCAGACGGGGGACAGGCCGACCAGCGGTTGTCGGCCACTAGGAGGCCGATCGGTCGATAGCCGGCCGACCGTGCATGGCTCGACTTTTCCACGGCCGCGCGAGCATCTCCCTTTCTTCGGCGCGACGCGCGACGCTCCCCTTTCTTCTTCCTTTCTCTTATCTTCTTCCTCTTGCTCGTTCGTGGAGAAGAGCTCCAAAAACTCCGTTTTTCTCGGATCCTCAACTGATTTAGCCAATAAAACTTCACCATTTTGCTTGTATTAGTTGAGGGAAGCCCGATCTACGGATGGGTTAGAGTTTGGAGGAGTTTGGTGGTGCTTGTTTAGCAGCAATGATGATGAAGTGGTGGAGGTTGATGGTGGTGTAAGGGGCTGAGCTGCTTCGTGAATTGGTGGTGGTGCTCGAGCTGCTGCGTGCGGTTCGTGCTGTCTTCTGTTGGAGAGGCTGCTCACGCTACAAGGGTAAACCCTAATCTTTGCATATTAGTGTTAACTCGTGTAGGTTAATGTAGGCTGGGTTTTAGTGTTAGTGTATTTATGTGGGCTGGTATTAGTAGTTGACGCGGACGGAATTTTTTTAGGTGAGCAAAGATGACGAGATGTAGTGAAGATAGTATTTTATTATGGTATGGGTAGTGTCCGATCGGATGAAATGGGAGTTAATCCGAGTGAGTTCAAATCGTAGAGATGAATATGACAGCTCCTAGAACATGGACAATTGAGCGGGTGAAGGACCGGTTGACAGAATGTTTCGGGCTTAATCTCGAAGTGCACACAGTGGGTGTGCATGCATTGTGGACTAAGTCGGTATCAAACATTGTGTGGTATTTGAGGCCCGTAGATGATACCTCTAAGTGGGTGAGCTGGTTAAAAGGATCTGAAAGGAGAGGAACTAACCCTGTGGCATTAGTTCTTCCGGTGGCGAAGGAGGTAGCGCCTCCCGAAGGCGGTTACGATGGAGGAGGTGGTTACGAATCAGGCCGAGAGCAGTCAAGCACCCGGCGGTGGCGGTGGTTACGAGCCTGAACAGAGCAGCCATGCGGAAGATGTTTATAGTGGCCAGGGTGATGGTTACACAGGAGAAGACGGTGAGGTTGATGGTGACGAAGAAAATGGATACAGGCAGAATGAGATGGAAGAGGAAGATACAGGAGGTGAAACTGATGATGATGATTCCGATGAGTCTGACGATGGGGAGGAGGTGCCTATTCCTGGTAGATGGAATCACAACTTTTCGTCTGCAATGACAATCAATGATGGCCTTGATTCTAACCGGGAGTATCACCAGAACAATCTCGCCGTAGGGGCCATGTTTCCGTCGAAGCGACATATGCAGAGGATGCAATAATTAAGTGGGCAATGGCGAGCCGGAGGGAGCTGAGAACAACCGTGTCATCCGGAAAATACCGACGATGGAATGTGTGGACATCAATTGTCCCGGAAGGGTGCATGGGTATGTTCCTAAGTATGACACAATATGGCGTGTGAGCGACTTTGTGCCGCACGGTTGTGAGCTTGTAAGTATCCTCAATGATCATTGCAACTCTGTCGTCTAATCTCATAGCCCTGCTGGCCGTACACTGAAATAGTGGAAGGGCAAGCCATGAGAGTAAACGCCATACAGAAGAATGTTAAGAAGCATCATTTTTACACCATTTCTTATGGCAAGGCTTGGAGGGCTAAGCAGAGGGCGATGGAGATGAGGTTTGGTTCATTTCGAGACGCATACGACGCTGTTGTTCGTATGCCGCGACGCTGCTGAGCGAGAATCCAGGAACATATGTGAACATCCAGGACATGTTTTTACCGGAGTCCCCATCTTACGGGGTTCCGCATAGAGTCTATTTCTCGTTCGGTGTATGCATCGAATCATTCGGATTCATTGTCGACCCGTGTTATGTGTCGACGGCACGTTTCCGACCGGTCGGTACAAGGGTCAAATCTTGACCGCCATTGGAATGGACGGAAACAATCAAATCGTGCCACTCGCTTTTGCTTTCGTGGAGAGTGAGAACACCGAAAGCTGGTTATGGTTTTTCAGGAAGTTGAAGATTTCAATTGTAAAGGACAAGCCAAATGTTTGCATCCTTCATGACAGGCATGCAGGTATACTGAAAGCTATTAAGACACTCGAAAGAGCTCGGGCAAGAAACTCCATGGATTGACATTGAGAGCCGTTGGTGCATGCGCCACACGGGGGCCAATTTTTACACACAATTCAGGAAAAAGGACCTTATGAATGTCTTCAAGAGGTCTGTGCATCCGGAACCAGCGAGTGGAAGTATAATTTTTTGCGTAGCAAACTGCAGGAGTTGACGAAGAAACAAGTTGTGGAGAGGAAAGCAGCTCGAGATGCAAACATAGCAGCACATATGCAGGCCGTTGCAGCGGGAACAACAGCGGTACAAGCACCGGTTTATGAGGCACCCCAAGGTCGCGTGCGACTTGCCCGGATTTGACCCGCCCGGAACAAGGAGAAGGCAGGGAAGGCAAATTAAAAACTTTGAGCAGTGGATAGAGCATGAGCCTACGGAGAGGTGGTCTTTGTTGCACGATACACATGGAGCTAGATACGGCGTCATGACAACCAACCTCGCAGAGTCGTATAACTTTGTGCTAAGAGGCAATAGAGCTTTGCCACTTACAGCTATAGTAGAGGGTATTTTCATGGGCACAGTTAAATATTACAGAGAGAGACGTGAGAAGGCTCGGATGCACATGCTGAACAAACCAGCCACTCCATATTGTTCAAAGATTATGGAGTACATGCATAAGAAGAAGGAGAAAGCTAAGCATCTCCTCGTTGTTCAAATTGGTAATGTGGAAAGAAGGTTCGAAGTACGCTTACCTACAGATAGGTTCGGGTGTGGGAATCCGCAGCGAACGCATGATGTGAAAATTGGCAATGAAGAAAGGCCAACTTGCGAGTGCACATGCAACAAACCAAAGTTGCTTCATCTTCCTTGCTCACATGTGTTAGCTGTTTGTGGTGTCCTGGGGATGTCGGAAATCTCGTTCGTCTCTCCGTATTATCTTAAGGAGGCCGTGCTCAACACCTGGACCGGTGAGCTGGAAGGATTTCGGTCAATGGGAAATTTCAACACTGTAAACCCTGTTGAAAGGCGATATATCCCAAACCCAACGCTACTGAGGACAGCCATCGGTAGACGGCCATCGCAGCGCATCCGGAATGATATGGATGAATCTGAAGCTGGAGGGCCAACGAGACAATGTTTCCTATGCAATCAATTTGGCCATTGGGACAGTAATTGTACAACCTTCGGCACTGGCCCAGCAGGAAGGGGGCAGCGAGGCACAAGGGGACGTCGCGGGAGGGGAAGAAACTAGGCGGCGGGCGCTACTTGAAACTTATTTGCAATTTTATGTACTGAACAACGAATTTGTAATAAGTATGGAACTACTTTGCAATCTCAAATGTGAAACTATGTTACTGTAATTTATGTAGTGAACAATGAATTTGTAATAAGTATGGAACTACTTTGCAATTTTATTGTGGTCCTGTATGTTACTTAAATATATATTCGTATTATGTCATGTGAAATTTGCAAATATGTTTTGTTGTTTACGGAAATGGCGAGGAAGATCGTTGCTCGGTAGGGACCTTGAGAAGGCGCACCGTGCGGCGAAGCTAGAGGCAAGTCCTAATAGCCTTCCCACACCGGTGACACGCGGAGCTAATCGAATTGGCGAGATACACCCGGTTGGGTTCGGAGGTATGTGGGATTATATTTGATATATTTAATTTGAAGTACTCACACATACTCATTGGATTCTTATATGAATTTGTAGGTTGAAGTGGGCTGGACTTCTACCTTTCGCTCGGTTGGTTGAGGCCACTATGTCAGAGGTCATCGGTGAGCGAGGGGCACGCCAATCAAGCGCCTTCGATACGACCACTCACTGCTGACCAGCCTAGTGGATCGGTGGAGGCCCGAGACTCACACGTTCCACTTTCGTTGGGGAGAGATGGCCCCTACTCTGCAGGACGTGTCTTACTTACTGGGCCTACCGTTGGCTGGTCGGGCCATAGGCCCGCTGGCAGAACCAGTGGACTGGGATGAACAAATGCCTGCACGTTTTCAGGGAATTCGTGTGGGTCAGCCTGATTTTCTCTGTGAGGACCATGGTCCAAAGTGTGACTGGTTACTCAACTTTGAGGTAAGCATTGTTATTGAAAATTATTTATTGTTAATGTGTTGTTATAGCTAACATATTTTTTTGTTCGTTGTAGGTTTCACGGTTCACGGCACCGATGAGTGAGGCACAAATCACTAGGAGTCTCGAGGCATACCTTTTGTGGCTGCTTGGGAAGGTGATGTTCACGAGAGAACCATCGAGACCACCATCGGCGGGCGCTACATCCCCATTGCGCGAGGAGATAGCGAGAGGCTACAACCGCCGACGACATCATACCGCGGAGTTGGGGTTCCGCGGTTCTAGCAGCCACGTACCGAGGTTTGTGCAATGCTTGTACACTTGTCTCCCCCAAGTCTGGCCTTCTTGGCTGCCCACTATTGTTGCAGCTATGGTCGTGGGAGAGGTTCCCAATTGGTCGACCAGACATAGATGCTGAACGCCCTTTCGAGGCAAACGGGTTCGATGATGCGGACCACATCGACCTGCCTACGTTTGGTATACTTTGGACACGTCGTGAGGTACATGTAATGACTATATTTCTTTTGTAATTTATACTACTATGTGTGTACCTGACTATAGTTCTTTTTCTGTCCGCAGAGACGATTTGCCCGCGACCAGGTCAGGAACTGCTACCCTGCGTTCACGGAGCAGTTTGACGTGCTCGATGATAGGGCGGTGATTTGGGAGCCCTATACGGCGGCAGCAGTGCATGCAAGATACCTCGGCGGGATCTCGGTCCTCTCGCTATAGAGATTGTGCGTACTTGGATGACACAATCGAAGATCATCTTCGATGTGTCCGTGGAGGTAATGGCCCGAGCGAGAGGATCATGAGACAGTTCGGTTCTCGCCAGATGGTCGATCCTCCTCCACCGATAGCACCTCTCCCTGCCTACGTCCACAAGTAAGTTCAGAGCGTCGCTAAGGTTAAGACTGTTCATCATGAAGGGTTCGGCTTACAGCACTATAATTTTCTGCAGGTACAACAGGAAGGGTACGAGCCACTCCTCGACATGGTGGCTTCAGCGCGTTGGCTCGTATGTTGATGAGTGGCTGACCGCGACAACACACCTACGGCGACACGATGAGCAGTTCGGTCCACGGGAGTTTGAGGCATATTTGCAGAGGTACACCTGCAGCAGCGCGAGTGCGCCTCATCCCACCGATAGATCCAGCTGAGGCGCCTCCAGCGTCTATGTACGATATGTACCCGACTCAGTCCACAGCCGGTAGTCGACAGCACGCGGTACGTACTACTTTTCTATTCCACCAACATACTTGTCGTTTATATATATATATATTGGGTTCTACGGTTTATATGCTACCATGATCTACCATGTTTTTGCAGGGCCAAATGACTTCAGACTTACAGGATAAAGTCGCTCAGTACACACGTCAAGTGTCCAGTGGGCCTCTTCTGCAGCCGCGCGACCAGCAGGTGTCCTGGTTGAGGCGTCTCGAGGAGAAGCTACGCGGGATCTACACGGCTATCACGTGCAGCCGTAGTTCCGACGTCGTTCAGCGCCACCTCCTTCCACCGAGGCCCTCCACACGACACGATCCACGGCCTCGTGTCACGCCGACGGCGACACCCAGACCACCACCTCCTGACCGGGCAGGAGGTTCGTCGTGGCAACGAGCGGCACACTCCTTCGTTCGACGACTTTCACGGCCAGCATCATGGATCACGACCTCGCCTCACGTCGACGGCGACACCCGGACCACCACCTCCCGACCAGGCTGGAGGTTCGTCGTGGCAGCAGCGACGAGCACACTCCTTCCTTCGACGACTTTCGGTACTATCGGCGGCAAGCCGCTTTCGACGATTGGCGGCGGCAGCGAGGCTCCTTTCATGGGAGGAGCGAGGATACTCGCAGGGTATGTACTATTCTAGCTATTCCGTTCCGTATAAATTATACTCCACTTAGTTTGACATCACTTATGTTTCGTGCCACAGGGTACACACAGCACTACTCGCATCTAATCCTTCATGGGGAGCTAGTGATCGGGACGCCGAGCACATGGAGTATTACAGCACGCGAGCGGAACTATGTCGGTATGCGAGACTCCTCCACCGAGCCCACACGAGAGACGCGGTGACGACCCTGAGTCCGGGTCCTGGATCCCTGCTCGCAACGTCAGGGCCCCGGACAGGTTCGGTTGGACACCCCGTGTTACGCCACCCCCACGACAGCCCAGACTACGCCGTCCCCCTGGCTGATGTATCACCTATGTATGAGACATTTATGTATGCATTACTCTTGTATGAGACATTTATGTATGCATGACTTACGTATGAGACATTTATGTATGCATGACTTACGTATGAGACATTTATGTATGCATGACTTATCTCCCGCTCACATATTTCATTTCATGCTAAAGCAATAGTTCTTTATTAAAACAGCGTACAAAATTAAGATACAATAGAGCTGAAATTTAAATACTGCTTATCACTACAACAGAATTTAAGATACATCAAAAACCTAAAACTTAAACTAAAAACGCAGCACACCCTTTCCCTTGCCCTTCAACGATGCAGCTTTCATGGCTTTGGTGCTAGGCTCGAAGTCGTCGTCCGAGTCGACGACCGGCGGTGCAGCACTCTTGCCCTTCGACGATGCAGCTTTCTTCGCCTTGGTGCTAGGCTCGAAGTCATCGTCCGAGTCAACGACCAGCGGTCGCTGCACTCTTGCCCTTCGAGGAATTGGCACTCTTGCCCTTCGACGATGCGGCTTTCTTCGCCTTCGTGCTAGGCTCGAAGTCGTCGTCCGAGTCGACGACCGGTGGTGCAGCACTCTTGCCCTTCGAGGACTTGGCACTCTTGCCCTTCGACGATGCAGCTCTCTTCGCCTTGCTGCTAGGCTCAAAGATATCATCGTCGTCCTCACTCTCAACCGCCCACCGTGCTTTGGATATTTCAAATCCCTTTCCCTATCTTCTTCATTCTTCCATGTTAGTGACTTCCACTTCTCATTCAACTCTGATAAGTTCACACCTTATCTCCCGTGGGCTGCGAGCGAGCATCTTCTTCACCGGCCACCCATAAGAATATTTCTCAAACTCCCTACCCACCTTACGCGGCAAGGCATCGCTGCGATGAACTCCTCGAATGTGTCTACCTTACTCTCCCTCATCACTTTGCGGGCCTCGTCTAGAAGAGGTTCGGCCATGAATTCGTTGAAAAGATGGGGGGGATTCTTATATGGGGGATCCATCTTCTTCACAGAATACACTGAAACACAAGGAAACGGTGGGGGTTTTTATAGGCTACAAGGGATGACTTTCGGCGGGAAGATTGAGCGGGAAAATTGGGCGGGAAAAAGTGGCGGGAGATTTCGGCGGGAATAAATGGCGGGAAAATTGGGCGCGAAAAATTGGGCGGGAATAAATGGCTGGAAAATTGGGCGCGAAAAATTGGGCGGCAAATTTCGGCGGGTAACACTTGAGCCAAAATTTCGGACACAACAATTTTGCGGCAAATTCATTTCACATTAATACTAAAACTGAAATAAAGATACATTGAAGTTGTAATTAAAATACGCCTTATCACTACAACGGAATTTAAGATACAATGACAAACTAAAACTGAAATTAAGATACATAGCTAGTACGACACATCACACTACTTTCCCTGCGTCCACCGTGGCCATTTTCCAGACTTGTCGCCGCGTTCTTCTGCCGCTTGCGCCTCGGCGGCTCTTTCCCTTAGTCTCTTCCTTTCGCTTCACGAGCCTCCCTGCGCACCTCTTCCTCTTCGCAAACCTACGTGCGGCCTCATCATCCATCCTCTTCGATTCACCTCGCGGTTACGAGCTTGTTCCGCCCTAAGTTTACATGTCCGCCTCTCCCGCTCTCGCTTTTCATTAGCACGAACCTTTTCCCGGCGCTCCTCCTCAAAGAACGTTGCCCACGCACGCCGCTGTTTCTCCTCAACCTCCTGACGCGCCCAATCCGGCTGCTCCGTGTCTATCCGGTGAAACCATTTGCATAGGGGCGGGGAGACTGCAACACAAACAATAACATTAAATCATATTCATAAATAAATTAATGTCAACATAACATTTTGTCCAAACATACCGGCGGCCTAGTGGACGACGAAGCTGAACTACGGGGTGGATCATGCTCATAGCTCGCACACATGAAAAATTTCATGCCGAACTGGTCGGAGAAATCCTCCACCTGCTTACCTTAGCAAGACGGCCGCACCAACACCGCTCCGCGAGTCACATCCGGGGGCAAACTTGCGGCCTTCGCCTTCACCGGCCTAAACTCCTGGTCGGAGCACGGCACACTCATGATGGCTAAGAGCGAGCACACGAGAAAAAGAGAGAGAGATAGAAACACTTGTGCGGCGAAGACTGTCGATGCACTGCTTTTATAGGCAAAAAACCGAGAACGTGGCGGGAAAATATAGCGAGAGATAGTGGCGGGATAAAATTGGCGGGAGATTGTGGCGGGAAGGACCGGCGGGAAGGGGCGGGAGAAAAAAACGGCGGTGTGAATAAGAGAGGGCGAAAATATGGCGGGAAAATAATGGGGAGAAGTAACACGAGTTATGGGTAATAAACCTAAACCAGGAGGCCAATTGGTCGGTAGTTGGCCGATCGGTATGTAGGGGGCCAATCGGTCTACAGCTGGCCAATTGGTCGATAGCTGACCAATTAGTTCTCTCACCTGACAAGGTCCTGGCAGCCGACTTTCAGTCGGTCTCCTATGGGCCGATCGGCCAGCTGCTGACCGACCGGGTCACAGTTTCCAAATTTTTCCAAAACGCGCGCTATTCCTGCACTTAAATAAAAAATTCGTATTATTTAAAAAAAATTCGCGAGGAAGCTGTGCTCCGTGAACTACCACTCCGGTTAATCTGGCCACAGTCCACCACTATCACGCACGCACCATCGGTCGCTCTGTGCGCCCAGACCCAACCCAACCGAGGCACCGACGAGCTCCAGAGCCGAGAGCGGGACCGCGAGCTAGTGCTCGTCTGCCCACTCTCACTCCCCCACTCCGGCGCGGCGCCACCTTCTCTTATGCTCTCCCGCCGCGCGCCCCACAACCACCGCTAGCCAGCTGCGCAGCCCATTCCCACCACGCATGGCCGCGCCGTCGTTCGCCCGCTCCATTTCGCCCCTCCTCGGCCTCCTCCTCCTCCTCCTGGCCGCCGCCGCGCGGGGCAAGACCGTGAAGAGGGACGGTACGTAATTGTTCTCCTCCTTCTCTGCCCCCTTCTCCTTTCAAGCCAATCGATCCCTCCTGGTGGTCTCTTACGCGATGGCGGAAAGATGGGTTCTTTAGCTGTTTCTTGGGGATCTGACCCAGCCTCGCTTGTGCTAGAACGCTGCAGCCTCCTGCTAATTAGAGCAGAGGTGTTGAATTGGGCATTCGCTTGGTAGGTGGCCGTACTGAACTCAACTGCAAGATAATTATAGCTTCCGTGAAGCTGAAATGCTGCCTCAACTCTAGCTTGACAGTACTAGGATTTATCTTAGGTGCTGTAGATAAGATAAGTTGTGCTCGTGAGTCGTGACACTCGAAGTTTTGAGCTAGTGATATGCTGAGGCAAATCAGGGGCTCCACTGGTGACAACCGATGATTAGCAAGCACTCCATGATTCAGTTCTAGAACAGAGGTCCTGCAATGCACTATCTAGTAGTATGTATAATTTCACCAGTTGCACTATATATACTGCTTGGTGCCTGACTGTGCCAGCACGCAAGCTCTTAGCTCTGCGTGTTCACGGAGAAATAGAGATTATGCAGAATTAGCAACCTGCAGTGACCGGATCAGTAGTTGCTCGTTCAGTGTCGGAACTCGGAACTGACGCTGTGTTTGTGATGCAGTGAAAGCTTTGAATGAGATCAAGTCTTCACTAGGCTGGAGAGTTGTCTACTCATGGGTTGGGGATGACCCCTGTGGGCATGGCGACCTCCCCCCATGGTCCGGTGTGACATGTTCCCAGCAAGGGGATTACAGAGTTGTGACTGAACTGTAAGAATCATGTTCGCACTTACTTGAGTTTACTCTTGTGTTTATTTTATTGGCATAGACCCCGCACAGTGCGGGAGCTCTCAGCACTGGATACGTCCTTTACATAAGATCTTTAGGGATTATTTATGATGTATTAGCATGTACATGTAAAAGGCTACAAAACTGTCGTTGGATGTTTAGTTTTCAAAGCTCCTTTCCTGAGAGAATATCAATTCATACTTGTAGTCAATCCATGTTGTTAGCTATCCGATGCATCTTATGCCAAAGCTGCAAAAGAGTCATTGCTTCAACAACTTTCTTGCTTGAAAGATGCAATCTCTACCACGAACTGCAGTCTATAATTCTTTTTACATTCCAATCATACAACATGACCAGGATTAGAAAAACCAAAGAAATCATGACATTTCCCTTGCCTTGTGTTCCATAGCTAGAATTGTGCAAGATAAGCTAACAGAGTTGTGACTGAACTGTAAGAAACATGTTATATCATTCCTTCAGTTCACTCCGTCTTTTTTTATATTGGCATACATAAGATTTGTAAGGATTATTTATGATGTATTAGCATGTACATGTAAAAGGATAAAACGTTTTATTAGATAATTAAGTTACAAAGCTGCTTTCCAAAGAGAAAATCAATGCATGCTTGTAGTCAATCCATGCTGTTCGTATCTTATGTCAAAGCTACAAAAGAGTCATTCCTTCAAGAACTTTCTTGCTTGAAATCTTCAATGCAATCTCAACCTGAAGAACTGCTGTCTACCATTCCTTCTTGTACATGACATTATTCACCACGATCAGGATTAGAAAAAACTTAGAAATCATGCCATTTTCCTTGCCTTGTATTTCATAGCTGTGCAAGATAGCTAACAAGTGTGATGTCAAACTATTATAGTACCAGCTTTAAAGCCAGCATCATGTACTTGTCTTGAAGGGGAAATTCACCTTTTCTGTGGATATGTATGATTATTAGCATAACAACATTTTGACCCGTTGATGCATGTTGCCGGTGGATATCAACTTTATGATTGCAAAGTAATGTAGTATTCTGAAGCTTTTGTGTACTGTTTCTACATATACATGTCTGAGTAATCATATTACAACTGTACCTTATTTCAGGGAAGTCTATGCTGTATCAATAGTTGGTCATTTCCCTACAGCAGTAACAAACCTATTGGATTTAAGAAAATTGTAAGAACTTTTTCCTTGTCGCCACTGCTTTTATTTTATTTTTCTGTGTAAGCGTCTTGATTCACATAATGATAAGGTGTTGTCATTTTTGTATCTGTTTAGTGTAACAAAAACATTTTCCCTTGTTACCACTGTTCTTTGTAAGCGTCTTGGTACAAATAACAATGAGCTGTTCATATTTTTGTATTTATTTATTGTATTCTGATTGAAGTGATGAAGATAGTTACTGTCCACGACACTTATTATGGATCGGAGGGAGTAGTATTTTTAGTGTAACCGCCGATATATATCATTGTTAAGGGTTATGTTTTATAATGTTATGTAATGTGTCATGGTTCATGACTTCAGATATATATCATTAGCCAGAATTTAGGAACTAACTTATTCTGGAAAGATTGCCACAATTTTTACATTTATATACGGCAACAGTATTTTCCAAATAGTTATATCAGAGATTGTAGATGATTTTTTCGTGAGTGACTCAAGGCTGTATGAAACAGCTTTGTAATTTTGACCTTATCTTAGCTCATCTCCAACATATATTTGAACTGAAACAATTAAATTATTTATCCGTAGGGATCTCCACAATAATAAGTTGACGGGGCCAATTCCTCCACAGATTGGACGGTTAAGACACCTCAAGATATTGTAAGTATGATCTCTTTCTGGTTACAGATGTACATTTGGATATGTGGGTCATGTAGAGAACTAGAGATACTAGTTCTGTGAAATGTTTTAGTTTTGTTGCACAGAACAGTCAAACACTCCTCCCTTATTCTCAGCAGTATTCTTCCAATATCCTCAGATTAATGTTGTATTGAATCAGAATCACTTTGTTTGCTGCCTTTAGGGTTCATAGGTACCTATTTTTTATAGTTCTCTTCAGCTAAGCAAATTCATTCATACTCTTAGGAACTTGAGGTGGAATAAGCTTCAAGATGTGCTTCCGCCTGAAATTGGTGAATTAAAGAAACTCACACACTTGTAAGCTCATTTTAGTATTTTTTGGGTATTCATGGATTAATTATTGGTCAGCTTTTGCGCCTCTAACTACTATTCTTCAGGTATTTGAGCTTCAATAACTTCAAAGGTGAAATTCCTGTGGAGCTTGCAAACCTACCAGAACTGCGCTATCTTTATCTTCATGAGAACCGCTTTACTGGGCGAATCCCCCCTGAGCTTGGAACTCTCAAAAACCTTCGTCACCTGTAAACATCCATTCTAATCCCGTCTCTCTCAAGTTCACATGAAAAAATATCAGCAAAGTTCTGTGCAGCATATTTACTGCCTCCAGTTATGTTGATGGTGGTCTCTTTGTTCTCAGTTGTCATGAATGATAAATTCTTTCACTTTTGCAGTGATGTTGGTGGCAACCACTTGATAGGCACCCTGAGGGATTTCATGGGCATTGGGAATGGTTTCCCCTCCTTGAGGAACTTGTAAGCAGAAACTTTACAAGTTACCAGATTCATTTCTTCTCTCCTGACTGGCAAATGCTGTCTTATTAAGCTGATTGCTGAATTGTGTTCTACAGATACGTCAACAATAATCAGTTGATTGGAGTGCTGCCAGATCAGATTGCAAATTTGACCAACCTTGAGATCTTGTAAGTTTGAAGTTAACCTGTATGAAGATGTGTCATCATAAACTCCAGTGTTCTTTTCCCCTTGTGAAAAATCCCCTGCACACAAGTAGGTAAAGGAGCTCACTTCAGCAACCTAATCATTCTTCTATTATTCTGCAGGCACTTGTCCAATAATAGGCTGATTGGATCGATATCTCCAAAGCTAGTCAACATTCCAAGATTGACATATTTGTGAGCCTTATTTCTTAATTTCCAATGTTCAATCTAGTGCATGATCAATACCAGTCACTGTATTTCATTTGGCTCTGATATTCTCCACCAAATGATATTTGAAAGGTATTTGGATAATAACAACTTCATCGGAAGGATCCCTGAAGGATTGTACAAGCATCCATTTTTGAAAGAGCTGTATGTTGCCTTCAGAATCTCAACTCTTCTCAAACAAAATTTCTTTCGCACTTGAAAATTATCCTATTTGACTAATATTAAGGCGCACAACTATTGTGGTTGCTGCAGGTACGTTGAAGGGAACCAGTTTAGACCCGGAACCAGATCCAAAGGAACGCACAAGGTGCTTGAATTACCCGAGGCCGACGCTTTAGTTTAGCCTAGCTCGTGCATAGGTCTGCTGTTAGTATGCTGCATGACAGCAGCCACCATTCTACATCTCCACGCGACGCAGCTGCAAAATGCAGGCAATGCTGTAGGTTGTATATTGTACATGTATTACTGGTACAGCAAACTGTGTTTCTCTCTGTGCTGTACTTTACAAACTACAAACCACTTGGATCACTCTAAATGTCAACGAAAACATTAATCCTGAACCAAGTCAATTGCCATGACATACTACTGTTAAGAGGGAGTGTTTCGTCAGATGAGTGTGCAGGTTGTGCTGCCTTCGGATGAGTGTATAATGGAGACTTGGATAGCTGCACTTGAGATGCATAGCCAGCTGCACACTGCATGGCACCGACAGTCAAGGATGGTGTGGCCAGTGTGTTTGCCCAATGATATTCTCCTCATGCCACTGGACATGATCTGGCGTCTTGGAAGCAAATTCTGAGGGCGTGAATGAACGCGCTGGAAATCAGAGACCAAGTGGGGAGGAGAACATGCCAAAACCAGCCTGGAAAACCTGCCCTGGGAAAGGGGGTACTCATCTCATATCATGAGACAATTACAGCCTGCATCTCATCCTGCTCCCTTTTGAGTTTGAGCACATCTCTTTTTTTTCAATGTCATTTCTATGCAGAACTAAAGCTGGGTCAGTGGTCAATAAGATGGTAATAGTGCAGTTGAGATTTTTTTAAAAATAAAACTGATGTGAGAACTACTGCTGATCCTGTGCAGTCTGCAGAAGTCCCACATGGTTATGTGCCCCTCTGTCTGATTGGATGAGGGGTTTCAGCAAGGAATACTGTGAAGGGCACATGCACATCACTGATCACCTTTGATGCTGGTATCTGTGTTCCCTTTCAAGCTCAAACCATGATCCAGCCTCAAGGATCATGCTGTCGGCGGCACCAATATGTATAAAGAAAAAAGACGAGCCGAATTACGAAATCCTTGTCCTAGTCGAACAGTGGCTTGCCACAATGCCACATGAGAGGCTCCTGTCCTGTTTCTCTGAATCGCTACCTACATGGTTTAGCCATGGATGTGGGCGCTCATGATCTGCTCAACAGTTTGCTGGTCTGTTTCCCTCCTCATAAAGCGTCACTGTCTATGCCTCATGGTCCTCACTTTTGTGCTGGTTCCCTGTTCAAAAACTTGTGCTGTCTTTTGCTGGACCAAAAGAGATGTCTCATCTCATGAGAGCTGGAGGTGCCCCAGGCAGATGTATGGACCATAATATCCACCGCTTGTGGTTGGCAGGGGGAGAAGCAAGTAGAGAGAAGGCAGATGCTTCACTTGATCATTGGCCAACTATGTTAACCTCTTTCTGAGAAATATGAGCAAGATCCTAAGCCAGGCTGAGATCACAGTGGCAGAGGCTTGTGAGGTAACCTGCAGTTTCTGATAACTGTTGCTTGTGATGGCTTGACATGTGGTTCATTATTGTGCAACTAGCCGCTTCATCATGCTTGCAAGTTGCAACAATACAGCATCAAGCCAGCAACTATTGACAATGTCAAAATGGTCAATGCTTGCGAAACTGAAACTTGGCACTGCACGATCAAGAGCGAAAAGGATGCGACCATGTGAGTGACGATGCATACATCACATATCTGATCTGCATATGTCATGGAAGTCTCAGTTTCATGGGTTTAGTATAGCCAGGCTGCCTCGGAGGGTTAGGTTTGCCGACACCGTTGGTGGGTGCATTATGCTAATTGCTAATGTTGTCTGCTTATATGTTTTGTGTTTTTGTCATTGCAGATATCAGTTGCCATCTTATTAAACTCTGAAACGCTTCTCTCTTTGATGCGTCTACGTGCATCTCCTTATCAGAGAATCTGATGTACCAGCGAGATGTTTTTGTGCTGCCATTTTCCTGTTCTCCTTCATGGAAAAACATGTAAATACAACACTGATGTATGGCTCGAGGCCTACCATCTCACTTGCTATTATTTTACCCTCTGCAACGAATCAATCAGAACGCACACAAGCCAAGCGAGCTACCTGGTTGGAATGGATGGGGTCACCTGGGGGCGCATCAGCTTTGCCTTTTGTTTCTGGATCACCAAACACAACTAAAGCCACCACCAAACCAGTGTTAAGGAAAAACAAAGCGCACCACCAAACCCATCCATAGCCATAATCTGATTCTTCTCGTTTGGATATTGCTCGGGGGAGAACAAATGATTGACATTTGGTCTATCCACACCACCAAATTCTCCCTTTTGTCCATGAGGTTTTGGTAGGGGTTGTGGAGTTGTTCGGCCAAAATACCATCTCAAAATGAATTTCTTTAAAAAATACAGCAGTTCTAGTGTAAGTAAGGAACAAACCTAGCAACACTTGTTGAGAGGATTACAATACTACATTGGGAACTTGGAACTTACTGCTCTAGTGAGAGAGGTATTACTAGAGAGTAGATACTAGAGCAGAGACCACATCAATCAACTTGAGGTTGGTGATCGAGGTAGAATCCTGTTTGTTTTGTTTGGCCCTTCAAGTTAAGAACTAGCAGTCTGCAACTATGTGGACTTCCAAGGGAGGGACCAAGAGAGAGCTGGGTAGTACTAGTACTACACTCCAAGTAGGATGAGCTTGAAGAAGCCAAATAACGCTGTATTTTAGGATGCGAGCACGTGGTTGGCTGAAATAATATTAATCTGATTGTAGCTAGATCTGGGTGCTCACAAACGGAGGAACATGCACGTTGGAGTTTTGCTTCGTTTTTCGTTAATAATCTAAGGGCGGCCATGTATCGATGCAGACGTGCGTGCAAGTCATCTAGGTGCGCCACTTATATATCTGTGTTGAAGTGTATACCATAAATTTCCTAGCTTTTGTCATCAGTTCAATGTTTAGTAGGGATGACTAGTGCATAAATCTTCACATGGTACCAAATCCCTAACGTATTGTGTTCAAATCTTGGCTTTCCCGATTTATTAATTTTTCTAATAACCCTTTGTGTCCACGTGTAGGCTTCTAGAATCATATGTTGAGATTCACGCCTCTCCAAGTCATACGTGAGAGGACGTGTTACAACATTTGTGGATTACCCTAGCCGTTTTTATCACTTCGAACTTTTGGTTGCGTTGGTTAGTGCATGAAGATTGACTATCTAACCTAGAAATGGCCAGGACCATAACCATGATCATATTCTTAGGTGGGCATCAATATACGGTCTATGAAGCACCAAACAGAAATTTTTTCATAGTTTTCAAACTTTTCTAGACGAGGACATTTTTTCTAGGTAAATCAGCGACCAATCAGAAGTCACACTTCTCTAGTTGAATAGTAGTTCGATAACACTTTCAAGGCACGTCTGGATTGTGGAATTTTTACTAGGAATTTTGTAGGATTTGAATCCTAATAAATTTTCCCATGGAATACCTTTGAATAAAAGGATTAGGGTTAGTACTAAATTCCCTTCAATTCATTAATTATGGCCATCATTAATTCCACATAATTCTCAACATGAGCTCAAACCCGTTTTATCTTTGTTTAGGAGCTCGCTGCTTTTTTTTTTTAGCAATCGGCATGAGCACTGCCTTTTTATTAAGCAAGAGGGAAAACCCCCCACCGTACTAGATGGCATATTTAGGTTAAGGTGGGAATATGCCGTAAAACCACCGCAATTTGTGCTTTCACTCTATCTCTCTTGTAAATACCTTAAAAATTTGTGTATTTATTTCCCGTGCACCATTCAAAGGCGCCCGCTGCGGAATCCCTGTTCCATAATCCTTCAAAATCAACATCAGCGACATCCCAATGCTTTATTTTCCATATTCCTACATTCTCGAATTCATGCAACCCGAAAAATCCCTCAGCCAGCTAAAAAATGTGTTTTAACTTTTAAAATCTCGATCCGGGTCATCGCGATCGGAGCTTACGTACAAATTCGAGCTCCTCCTCCAACCAATCAACCAAGACTCAACTGTCGGTGCAAAGCATAACACAAACATGTCACTTTTCTTCACAGTCTAATGTGCACACACAAAAAAAACAAAACAAAAAAGAGAAAAATCTCCAACTACTATCACGTGTCCGGCACGCAATCCAACGTCAAAAGGAAACCAAAAAAACAAATCAACGCCAGAAAAATCAATTTACTTGTGATCGCGCGTTGCATGCATGGAAACCAAGGCGTGGCCAGGGAGAGGAATATACTGCTACGTGCCTGCTCGATCGTATTCATGCCGCGTCCACTTGGAGAATCGGCCGGCCGGACGTCAAGGTGTTCCCGGTCGATGGGGAGTCGCTGTCAGGCGATGAGCAGCTTGAAATTACGAAAAGGAAAAGGGAGCGGCTCGTGATGATCCATTTGCTAATGGCGCCTGGATCGATAGTGCAAGACTGACCGCGCGCGCGCCGGGATCATTGGGGCTGATGAGTTGTTGAGATGTCGCGGTTGATCGCTGGCGTACGACGTAGGAACACGTACGTGGTTGAATCATGATCGAGCACTGCAGCTTCGGACGGGGAATGTCGGCGGTCATCGCAAACATATTGTTTTTTTCATCAGTTTTTACTTATATTCGCCCCAATACAAGATCATGTCCATTTTCTTGTGTACAAGTGGAAGTGTCTTTGGACCATTAGTACGAGATTGTGTATGTATGATTTTTTTTTGCAAGAAAGCCAAAAATGTAGACCTAGCTACATGCATGCGGCTTGTTTTAGTTTGAAAACTCCAAATATAGCATTTTTAAAGTTTCAAACAAATCTGAAATGAAATCTAGGTGTAGGAAATGTTGTCTTCTACCTACATGCAAAGTTTCAACTCGAAATACCTCGTATTCGGGGTTGTGCAACAATGACAAAATCGGGACACCTATAATACCAGCGAACAGTGCAAAATTGCAAAAGTTCCCAGATTTGTCATCTTTTTTACAGCCTTGAAAATAAGGTGTTTTGATTTGAAATTTTGCAAGTTCGTAGAACACAACACTGTGTACATCTAAATTTATTTTCATAAAGTTTTGAACCTTTGAAATTGCTTTTCTAAAATTTTGAAAGAAAAGAAAAGCTACATGTAGCTCATGAGACCAATGTTGACCACTTAATGAGTGAATTTGAACAAGTTTTTTTTTGGCTAATCATGTATACATCGTTCTAAGGACTCGTTTGGTACCTGGTAACTCATCACGAAATCGCGGAATTCATTTGAGATTTTGCAAACCAGCTGATTGCAATTGGACTGTCATTTCATTGGAGAATCCTAGTGGAATGGCGTTGTGTGCTAAATGAATTCATCTTCCGTACCCCATCATTGGTTTGGAATCTCGATTCAAATAAAATGAAAAAACTGGTGGAAATTTGAATCCATTTCATTTGCAACAAATGAAATGAATTGCCCGATACCAAACGAGCTCTAAGATTTTTGTAGACTTACGCATGAGCATGGTTAAACAACATAGGCATTTGGGTTGGACTACTAATCTTAGAGGAGAACTAGTGTAATAAAGCTAATAAAATCCCAATAGAAAACCAAGAAAGATTTTTTTAAAAAAAGATGAAAAACAAAAAAATAATAATCGAGAAGCCATGTCTATCTTCTTTCTCCTGAAATCCCCCGACAGCCGAGCAGACCCCGGCAGTTTAGCCGATAGGCCCCCGGGGTAGCTCGTATTTACGCAGGGCGGGGCCTCCATCAATTCTTTTTTTCTTTTTCCTCCCTTCCTATTAGTACCGCCCGTGCGATTAGCATGTCTCTGCCCAATGCCACCGCCTCGCCGCCGCCGCCGTCGCCGGAACCCTAGGCCGCCGGAGTCGGAGCTCCCCTCGTCGGCGCCGTCGGCGGGGGAGGTGGAGGATGCAGCTGCGGATCTCGCCGAGCATGCGCAGCATCACCATCTCCAGCAGCAATGGCGTCGTCGACTCCATGAAGGTGCGCGTCGCGCCGCAGCCGCCCCCGCCCCCGCCGCCGCTCGCGCTGCCGGGGGCGGCGGCCGGACGGCGCGGCGGAGGGGGAGGCGGAGGAGGAGGAGGGGGCACCGCGGCCTGGTACCTGCGCGCCGTCGCCTTCCCGGCCGTCGTCGCGCTCGGCTGCCTCCTGCCCTTCGCCTTCATACTCCTCGCCGTGCCGGCGCTAGAGGCGGGCGGCAGCAAGTGCTCCTCCATCGGTAAGATCGGAGCCCCGCAGCGATCTCGACGCGTTTTGTTTTTCCCGGGTTTGCTTGCGGCTGGCTTGGCCTGTTGATTCCCTGCTTTTGCGGCGGCAGAGCTCGGATCTCAGCGCCCCTCTCCGTGCGATTTTGCCGTCCCTGCGGGAATGTGGAGATATGCAGACGGCTTCCTGCCTAGATTTCGTGCTCAAAGCGTGTGATGCCTTCCTGGATGATGATAATCTTACTCGCTGAGCTGGAGATTCAGCTGTTTGGTTCCCTGATCTCGTTCCTTATCTGTGGTGTTTTCAAGTCCTAGAGAGTTACCGATTCGGGTTTATGATAAGGATTTCAGCTTAGTGGAATTTGGGATCTAGGCAGCCTGATATACTCTATTATTGGCCAAAATGTAGGATCGTGGCTCTCATCGGTTGGGTTAGCTTCAGGAACTGGATTTAGAACTATCAGCTGCCACACTGTGTATTTGGAAGGAATCGTTTTATCCTTGTTCTTGTAGCATCTTGCAAAACTGGAGGAGAAACGTCATCCTCAAAGATGCTATCAGCTTTCCCTACATATCAATCTACCTCAAACTGCAGTCGTCTGCTGATTAGGTGAACCTTGCCCAAACTCCTTGCTCAATTCTTGGAAGTTGTTACTACCTGTAGCAACCTCTCCTTATCTTATTTTATTGCATTGTTGTGCCAAGTAAAGTCTTTGATAGTAATGTTGATACTAGATTTGGATTACCGCGTAGAAACAGATTGCGTCCGTCACGAATTTGGGCAGGGTTCTCTGTAGGTAACTCAGAAAAATCTGCCAATTTACGTACGTGATCCTCAGATATGTACGCAACTTTCATTCAATTTGAGCATTTTCATCTGAGCAAGTCCAGTGCCTCTAAAAAATCCGTCTTTACGGACTATTCTGTTTTGACAGATTCTGCCTTTTATTTCGCATTGCCTCTTTTGCTGTGTTGGACGGATTTCTTTGTTCCATTGACTTCCAGTAGCTTTGGGCAATGTCCAGAAGTATTAAGAATGATTGTGTTACCTCTGAACATGTGAATTTTTGATTATGCACTAACCCTCTAATGAGTTTGTTTTGAGTTTGGTGTGGAGGAAGTTTTCAAGGGTCAAGAGAGGAGGATGATATACTATGATCAAGAAGAGTGAAAAGTCTAAGCTTGGGGATGCCCCGTGGTTCATCTCTCGCATATTTTAAGAAGACTCAAGCATCTAAGCTTGGGGATGCCCAAGGCATCCCTTTCTTCATCGACAACTTATCGAGTCACCTCTAGTGAAACTATATTTTTATTCAGTCACATCTTATGTGCTTTGCTTGGAGCGTCTGTTTGCTTTTATTTTTGTTTTCGTTTGAATAAAGTCGGATCCTAGCATTCTTTGTGTGGGAGAGAGACACGCTCCGCTGTTGCATATGAACACATGTGTTCTTAGCTTTACTCTTAATGATTCATGGCGAAGGTTGAAACTGCTTTGTTCATTGCTATTTGGTTGGAAACAGGAAATGCTTCATGTGGTAATTGGTATAATGTCTTGAATAATTTGATACTTGGCAATTGTTGTGCTCATATAGATCATGTTTAAGCTCTTGCATCATGTACTTTGCACCTATTAATGAAGAACTACATAGAGCTTGTTAAAATTTGGTTTGCATGATTGGTCTCTAAGTCTAGATATTTTCTGGTTGAGGTGTTTGAACAACAAGGAGACGATGTAAAGTCTTATAATGCTTACAATATGTTTATATGTGAGTCTTGTTGTACCATTTTATACTTGAGTTTGCTTCAAACAACCTTGCTAGCCTAGGATTGTATTGAGAGGAATTCTTCTCGTGCATCCAAATCCTTGAGCCAAAAACTATGCCATTTGTGTCCACCATACCTACCTACTACATGGTATTTCTCTTCCATTCCAAAGTATATTACTTGAGTGCTACCTTTAAAATTATATTCTTTGACTTTGCAATACATAGCTCATGGGAAAATAGCCTTAAAAACTATTGTGGTATTGAATATGTTGCTATGTATCTTATTTCTTATAAGTTGCTTGTTGAGCGGTAACCATGTTTCTGGGGACGCCATTAACTTTTACCTTTGTTGAATATCATGTGAGTTTCTATGCATGTTCATCTTGTCTGAAGTAAGGGCGATTTTCATGATCAAATGGTTTGAGTATGCATATTGTTAGAGAAGAACATTGGGCCGCTAACTAAAGCCATGAATCATGGTGGAAGTTCCAGTTTGGACAATAAATCCTCAATCTCTTATGAGAATATTAACTGTTGTTGAATGCTTATGCATTAAAGAGGAGTCCATTATCTGTTGTCTATGTTGTCTCGGTATGGATGTCTAAGTTGAGAATAATCAAAAGCGAGAAATTCAATGCGAACTTTCTCCTTAGACCTTTGTACAGGCGGTATAGAGGTACCCCTTTGTGACACTTGGTTGAAACATATGTTATGCAATGATAATCCGTGTTAATCCAAACTAATTAGGACAAGGTGCGGGCACTATTAGTATTCTATGCATGAGGCTTGCAACTTATAGGATATCTTATACATAACGCATATGCTTTATTACTACCGTTGACAAAATTACTTCTATGTTTTCAAAATAAAATCTCTAGCACAAAAATAGTAATCCATGATTCCCTCTGCGAAGGGCCATTCTTTTACTTTATGTTGAGTCAGTTTACCTACTTATTTCTATCTTAGAAGCAAACACTTGTGTCAACTGTGTGCATTGATTCTTACATGTTTACCTATTGCACTTGTTATATTGCTTTATGTTGACAACTATCCATGAGATATATATGTTACAAGTTGAAAGCAATTGCTGAAACTTAATCATCCTTTGTGTTGCTTCAATACCTTCTACTTTGAATCTATTGCTTTATGAGTAACTCTTATGCAAGTCCTATTGATGCTTGTCTTGAAAGTATTATTCATGAAAAGTCTTTGCTATATGATTCATTTGTTTACTCATTGTCTTCATCATTGCTTCGAATCGCTGCATTCATCTCATATGCTTTACAATAGTATGATCAAGATTATGTAAGTAGCATGTCACTACAGAAATTATTCTTTTTATCGTTTACCTACTCGAGGGCGAGTAGGAACTAAGCTTGGGGATGCTTGATACGTCTCAAACGTATCTATAATTTCTTATGTTCCATGCTAGTTTTATGACAATACCTACATGTTTTGTTCACACTTTATATCGTTTTGATGGTTTTCCGGAACTAACCTATTGACGAGATGCCGAAGGGCCAGTTGTTGTTTTCTGCTGTTTTTGGTTTCAGAAATCCTAGTAAGGAAATATTCTCGGAATCAGACGAAATCAACGCCCAGCATCTTAGAATTCCACGAAGCTTCCAGAACACCCGAGAGCCACCAGAGGAGAGCCATAGGGGGCCCACACATGGGGCTGGCGCGGCCAGGCTAGGGCCCGCGCCACCCTATTGTGTGGCGGCTCCGTATCCCCTCCGACTCCGCCTCTTCGCCTATATAAAGGTCCCTGACCTAAATCTTCGATACGGAAAAGCCACGGTACGAGAAACCTTCCAGAGCCGCCGCCATCGCGAAGCCAAGATCTGGGGGACAGGAGTCTCTGTTCCGGCACGCCGCCGGGACGGGGAGTGCCCCCGGAAGGCTTCTCCATCAACACCACTGCCATCTTCATCAACGCTGTTGTCTCCCATGAGGAGGGAGTAGTTCTCCATCGAGGCTAAGGGCTGTACCGGTAGCTATGTGGTTAATCTCTCTCCTATGTACTTCAATACAATGATCTCATGAGCTGCCTTACATGATTGAGATTCATATGAGCTTTGTATCACTATTAGTCTATGTGCTACTCTTGTGATGTTATTAAAGTAGTCTATTCCTCCTTCACGGTGTAATGGTGACGAGTGTGTGCATCGTGTAGTTCTTGGCGTAGGTTATGATCATAATCTCTTGTAGGTTATGGAGTTAATTATTACTATGATAGTATTGATGTGATTTATTCCCCCTTCATAGTGTAAAGGTGACAAGTGTGTATGCTATGTTAGTACTCGGTTTAAATTGCAAAGATCTATTATGCTCTAAAGGTTACTTAAATATGAATGCCGAATGTTGTGGAGCTTGTTAACTCCGGCATTGAGCTGCTCTTGTAGCCCTACACAACGAATGGTGTTCATTATCAAACAAGAGTATATGTAGCACAAAGGAAGAGAACTTATTTATTTATGTGATCAATGTTGAGAGTGTCCACTAGTGAAAGTATGATCCCTAGGCCTTGTTTCCAAATACCGCAATCATCGCTTGTTTATCGTTTTACTGCATCTTTACTTCCTGCAATATTACTACCATCAACCGCACGCCAGCAAGCACTTTTCACGCGCCGTTACTACTGCTCATATTCATTCATACCACTTGTATTTCACTATCTCTTCGCCGAACTAGTGCACCTATACATCCGACAAGTGTATTAGGTGTGTTGGGGACACAAGAGACTTCTTGTATCGTGATTGCAGGGTTGCTTGAGAGGGATATCTTTGACCTCTTCCTCCCTGAGTTCGATAAACCTTGGGTGATCCACTTAAGGGAAACTTGCTGTTGTTCTACAAACCTCTGCTCTTGGAGGCCCAACACTGTCTACAAGAATAGAAGCACACGTAGACATCAGGCCTCCTCGCCCAAAAGCACGTCGGTGGCGGATGAAGATCTAGCGCCTCGTCGCCCAGCGGCACGTCACCGGCACAAAAGATGCGAGCTTTGACCTCGAGTCTCTGGCGCGGGTGGGGGGCGAGAGGAATCGGGGTGACGAGGATAAAGGAATTGGTGGACGGTGGCTGCGGCGGTGCGCGAGAGGAGGACAGTGGCGGCGGCGGTGCGCGAGAGGAAGACGTCGGCGGCGGGGCGCGAGAGGGGCAAGGGGAGGAGAGTGTGGGAGCGAGGAGAGTGGGGAATGGCAAGGGCAGCGAGTGCGGAACGTGTCCGTGCGCGACACCACGGAGGGGCAAAACGGGAAACTCCAAAATTTACGTAGTGCAAAATAAGTCGAACGTAAAACTCCCAACGTCTTACATTTCAGAACGGAGGGAGTACATGTCAAGGTGGTAATGTATTGATGATTCGTGATTAGATTTAAAATGATCATGTAGTCGGCTAGAAAGTTAGCTAACTGGCAAAGCAAGAAATATAATAGTCTAGCATAACAATTCAAGAAACGATGATGCTTGCACATGTCAAGGAAGGCATACGATGGGTCACCCTTCAGCGTCTATGACATTCCAAAAAAAAGTATCATTTTACCCACCTCATGTAAACACTCCAAAACTTCACACGGATAGGGGACCAATGCCCCCCCCCCCCCCGACCCCAATAAAGATCCGTAGGCATATGGCCAAGTTTCTAATGGTTTTATTCGTAGATCAGTGAGTGACACCCGTTCATCTGTGATCAATGTGTTCAAAAAATCATTTTGCCACTACGATCAAAAAAATGTGGGTATGAACATTATCAAACAACTGCGACTCATACACAATCTACCATCCATAGGAGAAAATTGGATCCCTCCCATTCTTTCCTCGGCTTCTTTGGAACACGAATTCCTAGGTTTCATGTATTGGTAGACCCAAAAACTTAAAAGGTGAATGTCAGACAACAAGTGAAAATAGTACTCCCCCTTTTAGTAAGTATGTGACGTTTTGTGAGTTTATATTAAACCCCCTATTTTCTTATATTTACGAACAGATGTAACACTCACTTTTATGCACTCTCTCCCCAAAAAAGTACACCTAATTCTTATGGAAATTATGTTTTTGAACCAGATACATTAAAAAACTAAAAAGGGATCATTACTAACTAGTTCAAGTACGTCCAACTTTGAAAGGTATCATCCTGCGAAGAGAGTTTTCACCTCCAACACTGGTAGCTTCTGGCTTAATGATCCAATAAAGCGGTTGCACTTGGAGGTGGCATTTTGGCTCATAGGAGCAAATGCTCCTATTATACAAAATAATTAAATATTAATTTTAAAAATGTCAAAAAAAATGAAATAATTTTTTTGGTGTACATCGTGACATTATATGTTCGTATACAAGTTTTCGTAGAAAAGCAACATTTTGTGTGGTGTGTACAAAAAGACAAAAAAATATTGTGTACGTAGTCGTGTTACAGCATCAAAATTTGTCTTTTTTACATGAGCCACATAATTTTTTTTCTCTTTTTGAAAATTTATGTACCAACATAAAATGTCTAGATGTACATGTAAAAATTTAGTTTAATTTTTTTTGACACTTCAAAATATGGATTCACATAATAAGAGTAAATGCTCCTATGAGCCAAAGTGCATTTCCCGTTGTCGCCTTTTTGTTTTAGAGTAGTTTGCACTTGGCGTTGGCTGAAAAAGTGGAAGTGCTTGAGCTAAATACGGCCTTAGACACGACTTTGCCGGTCTTCTGGGCCATATCTGTACAACTTGCACTACGGGAAAAAACGTCATTGCCGTGTCGCAAATCATTGCCGCGCGCCGCTGCACTGCAAAGAAATCTTTGTCGTGCGCAGCAAGCAGAACGCACGACAACGACACTTCGTACGGCAATGTCTGAGAGAAGCGCACGGCAATGAATCCATGCACGACAAAGTCAGCAGTGGCGCATGACAAAGTCCAAAGAAATCGCACGGCAAAAAAACATTGACGGCAAAGTCCCACGCCGCACGGCAAAGGCCCTGGGCGTTGCCGTGGCTCGCCCTTTGCCGTGTGGACAAACAAGTTGCACGGCAAAGGGGTCTTTGACGTGCGTTCCTTTCTTTGCCGTGCGCCAATATACATTTTATTTCTTTTTCTTTCTATTTTATTTTATATAATACTTATATTTTTTAAATTAGTTTTACTTTTTAATGACTATTTATTAGTGTTACTTAAGATAATGTGCAATACAAAATTATTCTCCATGTTCATCCTCCACATATATCAGGGTTTCGGAGCAATCCGCGCTTCGGAAAATCTGCTAAGTGTTATCGCCCAAATGTGAGGAAGGTCACACCGGAAAGCTACTTTTGCACCATTACATCTTTCACCACACTTTCACACATATCATAGGTCCACATGCAAGATTTGGTGGAATTTCAGTGCTCCGGCGCAGTGCACGCACGGCAAAGGCAGCGCGCACGGCAAAGCGCACGGCAGCCCAGCGCACGCACGGCAAAGGCCTTTGCCGTGCAAAGTGGCGATGCGCACAGCAATGGTGGCGTTGCCATCGGAATCTTTACCGGGCGGTCTTTGTCGTGCGTCTACGCAGCGGCCAAGCCTTTACCGGACATATAGGGTCCTTTGCCGTGCGATTTGTCGCACGGCAAATGGCAGTTTTCCCGTAGCGTTGATCAGCCTCTGTGCTTACCATCTTCAACCTCCAACGACGTCCAGAATCCCAGATCAGATTTCCACGAATTCTACCCATATATCTGTATGTGATGTCCTAGACTGTGCTAGCTCTCACTTTTTCTACCCATTTCCACGAACAGCTAGTCCAATCATGCTCATATATAATATTATTTGTTACCATAATAGTAAAAGCTCAGGTTAGTTCAGGAGTGCACACAACATTGCTCGATCCTGCTAGCTATCGTCTAAAGTGCTCGGAAATGTTTCGGAAAACGGCAAGCCTCCCACGCTTTTCTGTTTTTCCAAGTTGCGACGAGACACGACATGCACAATTGCCAGCAACGGTTTGATTTTCGGTGGAATTTTGCTTCTCAGTTTCAGGGTGTGTACACTACAAGAAATCTTATAGGCTACTACTACTGAAAAGGATACAAAATAACCCATAATATACCTAGCTACACAGGTGTGTTAAACGTTTTTTCGATAAAGAGCATATAATAATATCACATTGAGATACCAATTACACTCAGCATTTGCAACAACATCATGTCCTAATAACATAAAGGATGCACACAGCTAAAAAAAAACACATAAAAGAAAGAGCCCGCTATAGAGATCCATAACTTAAAACAGCAACACTGACACCACCAAGACAACACCAGAAGCTCAGCTTCTCCATAACTGACGCCTCCAAGAAGGAAACAGTGCACAAATGCTGTCATCGCCCGATCATAGATCTTACGTTTTCACCCTGAAGAAAGTCATCTCTCTCAAAACAATGTCTTCAACAAGAATATTGCCAGGCACAACCAATTAAGACCTGCCCTTGAATTTTCACCTTGAAAGATAAGACTCTGAACCTTGGATTCCTTGCCCGGATGGGACGGGACATAGAACAACCGGTCAGCCAGCCACGCTTCGATTGTTGTTTCATTGTTTTCATCACATCTTCATGTTTATCTATTGTAAAAGGAAATATACATAGTAGACTAACAAAGTAACAATAGTGGATAAATGGAGGCCGAGCTACATGTAGCTCTTTATTTTGGAAAAATCAAAATCATATTTTGAAGTTTCAAAAAATTCTAAAATTAAATCCTGGATGTAGCCAATGATGGTATCTACAAACATGTAAAATCTCAATGTGAAATTCTTAATAGTTTAGGCTACACAAAAATGACAAAATGTGTGGATCTGAGAATAGTGAATAGTGCATATTTCAAAACTATAAAACCTGTCAGATTTTGTCATTTTTGTGTAGTCTACAATGCAAAGAATGTCACATTGAGGTTTTGCACGTTTGTGGATTTCATCATTGTCTACATCTAGGATCTTTTTTCAGATTTTTTCGAAACTTAAAATTGTGATTTTCAATTTTTTGAAAATAAAAGGTTATATGTAGTTCGGCCTCCGTTTGTAGTTTTTCCTAACTACTACTCCGAGGAAAGTTATAAATTAACCTGCAGATACATGTTAAACGTTTGAGTGTTAATTCTGCTATCGCTTTTATACTCACTTTTTACATGGCTGAAGCCCGATCCAACACTACTACCAAGTACCAAGTGCAAACACTGTCCCACAGTATCATGGAGATACCTTCACCGATCACGTGTCCACTAGAACAAATTGCGCTCACTTCGACGAAATCTAGCTCGGAACAGGATTATTCGTACGCATCATATTGTATATTAGAATATATGTATAGTTGAACATTTCTTTCTCCAGTTTGATTGGACTGCACAAAGATTTGTCATTAAATTCAACAGCTATACTGATACACACACATTAAGGTCGCACTGAGTTCTTTTGTGTTGTCTAATTTCCTTCTAAGAATCAGATTTTGTGTGGTCTAATTTTCTTTCTAAGAATCATTTGCATTTCCTCTCCTCCTGTGCTCTACATCAGCAATCATCTCGGACGAATGAGTACAACTATCCAAGTTACAACAACATTACGCAGAACTGAGCAGCTCTCGATTCTTTAGTCAGGTCATGCCTGTTTGGATGATTGGATCCTAGGTAAGGATGGTCATTTGGCAGCTCATTTGGTAAGCAAGTAAAAGCTAGCCTCAAGTGTTCAGTAAAGTAGTAGACTTAAGGTCCTCTCAGTCTCAGGAGTATGCAAATAGATTTGCTCAATCCGGCTATCGTTTAAAGTGCTCAAGAAAAGGGTTGGAAAAACGACAAGGCTCTCAGACGCTTTCCTGGTTTTTCCTTGTCCAGATGAGACAGACAGATATGATATGCACGATTGGTCACCCACGGTTTGATTGTTGGTAGAAATCTGAATGCCGGCCGGTTTCAGGTTCTCTACACAAGAAGAAACCTAGTAGTAAAGTACTGCTAAGAGGATTACAAACAAATTAACCCATGCACACATGGTAAACGTTTGAGTGTTTATTTAGCCATCAGTTTCATATTCATTTGTTACAGAGATAGGAAACGTCGTTGTTGCCGATGGCCTCGCCTATGCCGAGCGGAACCCTCGCAAAAATTACCACACTCGGCATATAGCGTGTATGTCGAGCGTGTCCTCGTCGTGGTATTTGCCGAGGGCCACGCTATACGCTCGATACATGGATATTTGCGGAGCGTTTTGTGTATGTCAACGTCTCAACGAGGTGGTTTACCTATGCCGAGTGAGTATATGAGTTTGCCGAGTGTATTTGGCCTTTTGTCGAGCCTATTTAGCCGTCACCGAAACCTCCGTTTCCTGTAGTGAGATGGAGCCCAATCCAACTAGTACCAAGTAGCCCTAGCTATAACATGGACGCAGCTCATCTGCCATACCGTGTTAAAACCTCGAGCAAATAGCGCGCGACTTTGACGAAATCTAGCTATACAACTATTCGTACTCACCACATTTGTATATTAGTATATGTATAGTCTCTCTGAACATTTCCTATCCCCAATTTGATTTGACTATGGGCGTGTGAGCGCCTTACTCGCCAAAAACAATGATCGGTGGGTGCCACTACTGGACTGGTTCAAAGTTTCAGACCAGCTCGGTGACTATACCTTCCACGAAGCGATCAAGCTCGTCTCGCTCTCCGGCCCCTTTTCTATAAGACAATCATCATCTACTCACCCATCGCCAAAATTCCCTAGCTTGTCTCCATTGACCCGCGCGCGAGCGCACACACACTGATCACACGGAAACGCGTCGGATCGGATCAATCAGGATGAAGCAGGAGAAGGAGCAGGGAGAGGGCGGCGGCGGCTGCGGGAAGAGCAAGCTGGGGCGGTGGCTGGGCGCGCCGGTGCGGGCGCTGTCGCGGGCGTGCGACTCGTACGTGCGCAAGATGTCGGCGTGCGCGGGCGCCATGCCCACGCAGTACGGCGGCGCCGGGGGCCGCGCCGGGTACGGCGGCGCGCGCATGCAGCAGGCGGCCACCTTCAGCTCCCGGTCGACGCGGCGGGGCGGGGACGACGACGTCAACGAGCTCGTGCGCGCCATGTCGCAGCGGCAGCAGGAGCAGGAGCGGGAGCGCGAACGGGGCATGCCCGCGGCGACCGTGCAGGCCAGGAGCCGCAGCGTGGCGGTCGGGCGGATCGACGAGGACGCGCCGTTAGAGTTCGGCACCGACGCCGGGAGCGTGGGGCTCCCGCCGCTGGCCGTGCGGAGGACCCGCAGCGCCGCGGTGGCCGGCGGTGTTGTTGCGGGCCTCCCGCCGCGCGTTGGCGGCGGCGGCGGGTTCGGCGCCTCCGCCGTCACGAGGAAAGCTGCCGGCGGCGTCGGCGCCGGCCTCCCTCCGCGGGTCGGCGGTGGCGGGTTCGGCGCCTCCGCCGTCGCGAAGAGAGCTCCCGGTGCCGGCATCGTGCACGGCGGCTAGCTACCCGACCGATCACCAGGCCGGCCGGTGCACGCAATGGCAACACGTACGCGTCACGCCGTACCGGTCCGTGGACGCTCTCCATGCGGCCGTACCGAAGCTCGGTGTGTTTTCAATCTTTGGTAGGATGATAGATAGGATCGTTTTGGCTTTTCCCCGCCCGTGTGATGTGTACATGTGTCATGGTGATCAGATAGGTTTAATTTTGTCACAAGTTGGAAGCTGTTAGAACAGAACTTAGCAGCCATAGAGTAATTACAATCTCACACACGCATGTGATGTACATAGAGTAATGTATATAGCAAGAGCAAAATCCAAACAAGTTTGGTGTGTACATGTGCATGATGCAATGCATACACATGCTTGCATTTTATTTTTTTACATAAAAAAGAACTTGCATTTTATCATATTTTTGCAACGTCACATTCTCATATCACACCGTGGACACGTAGCTTCTGACTTTGTGAGCAACGGGGTCAGTGCAGTGCATTTGTTCTCCTCAATTGGATGTCGGTCGAGGGATAATCTAATCCAACCCTGCAAGTCACGTTCATAGCCACATCGAGCGTTGACATTTAGCATGCGCTTACGCATCTCAAGTGTTGCTTGTTATTGTCTGATCGCATCTGCCCATGCACCGGAAGAAGAAATAATAGGCAGCTTGCGTTTGTTCGAAAGCGATTAGTGCCATTATATTGCCGTTTGTTCGGTATAAGATGAAAATTGCTCTTTGATATCCCTGTCAACATGCCCCTTTGGTGTTCTCGACAGTTTCCACGAGAAGGAAGAACAGCAGACTCGTCGCAGAGGCGCTGATGGAGAATGATTGGCTGTCTGACATCGACATGGACCTATCGATTGAGGGCTGTGCGCAATGTGTTATGTTATGGGAGGAGATCGCGGCGGTGCCCAGGAACAACCAAGTCCTGGACTCCTCCTCCTGGACCGGATCAGCTTCGGGAGCATACTCCGCCAAGGATACCTACCGTCTGCTTTGCCAGGGAACGATGGAGTTCAACATGTACGAGTCGATCCGGAAATCCTTTGCCCCACCTAAAGGTAAGATCTTTGCATGGCTAGCTTTGAGGTATCGCCTCTGGACCTCGATCGGCGACAACGACATGGGCTCCAGGAGAATGTCGATCCTTGTGCGGTTTGCTTACAAGAGGAGGACATCGTCGATCATATCATCATGCAATGCCCTTATGCTCGCCAAGCGTGGTTTGGGTGCTTAACTGTTGCAGGTCTGAACATTGTGGAGCCCGGGAGAGATAGCCGTTTGGAGCCATGGTGGGACGCGGCGCGAAGTCTGGTGTGCAAGAAGGACAGAAAGAGCTTTGATACGTTGGTGTTGCTCACGGCCAGGCGTTTGTGAAAGCAACGGAACGCTAGGGTTTTCGGAAACACGGCTGAGCAATGCAACACGACGGAACTGCTTAGGAGGATCGCCGAGGAGTTCAACCTGTGGAAACTTGCGAGAGTAGGAGGGAGACAACTGATGCCGCGAGAGTAGGTCTCTACGTGTTTGTATGGGGTGGGCCGGCGCATTGTTCGCAATGTTGCTTGGTGTCTTGTAAATGAATTATGCTTCCTTCTATAAAGATTTAGTACGCCAATTTGGCGTACCCTCGAATAAAAGATATCCCTGTCAACATAATGAATTATGGGAATGTGTAAGAATGAAGATTGACTCACTCTGGTTGCATCAGTACTACTAAGTCATTTTAACATGGACACATTAATATTTCAGAGAGGAACTTTGAACGTGCATATCATATTTCAAAATATGTCTTTATTTTTTGGTAGTACTTGGAAGGCTCAAAATATGCCAGTTCGATACCCTCCGGCAGGCTCGGAAGCGAAAATTATTTAAGGCCTTGGTTGGTAGTACTAGGCTATTTGTGGGGATTGTCACTTCCAAGCATGTTGGCTCTAGTATGTTGGACTTATTTAATCTTCAATTTTGTTCCTACTTTACTGCGAATCTTAATCTTAGTGTATTTTTTTGATCCTAAATATAATACACTAATTTAGTGTATTGAGGATCGAAACGGGAATAGTTTTGTCCCAATTATTAATTAAGAAAAGGAGAGTATCCATTAAGGAAAAACCTGACGAAAACCGTTACAACAAACTAACATGTCAACCAGTCCTAATGCATGCAACTTGCTTGGCAGGAGATTGTTTGCCTCCTGATGGAGAAGACTTCAGGGGAGGGGGCGGGGCGTCAAAGTCCAAAAGGCGAAGGAGTATCTCAGGATCAAACGCAAGAAGAGTGCATGGCACCACACATAAGAGGTCAGCTGCCTGATGGATGATTCTCATATTTTCAGGTTATCATTTTTATGGTGGATTGGGGATTGGGGATTGAAAGAGATTGGGTAAAGGTATGGAATTCATCCAACCCCTTTGAGGATTAATCCATTGCTACCCATAAAAACTCTAGCACCAAACACGGTCTAATTAGATGAAAATTTGTTTTAGAACAACTTGACAGGTAACAGATGTAGCTGGGGCGTGTTGTTTTAACCCAACTAAATCAGTAAGGTAAAAAAGTGGCCAAACCGATGGCATAAGCTGCACGCAAAGGCGAGGGTAGCTTTTTTTTTTTGCGAATTAAAGGCGAGAGTAGCTACGCTGTCACGTTACGACTAGGTCACAACAGTATTTACATCGTCTGAAAGCGCGCGGCGGCCGGCACGAGTGCGGAGTGCTCTAGCTTAGCTCAGGCTTCGATCGAAACCTGCGTTTTCGATCGGCACGAGCGCGCTAGCTTAGCTCAGCCCCCACCCCCCCAGGTAGCCCAGTAGCTAGACCACCACGGCACCACCCCTGCGCCCGCGTGCTGCGTGCATGGTGCGGCGACCAGACCAGTTTTCGGTCCGTGTCTTTTCTACTTAGTTTTCTTCCTCTCCGTGTTGCCTTTTGGAGCTAGGAAGTTGGAACCTTCGTGATGAAGGCTTCATCTCTCGTGTTGGTTGCACGTATGTATTGTATTGCCAGGATGTTACATCGACCTGACAAGCATGTGACGCACTCACGCACGTACGTATATATAGTATCTGTGTACGTGTATACAAAGTCCAATTCCATACCAAGGACCAGGTACACATATACTGCAGATATAGTACTAGCAGCGACGTCGTCTGAGCAATGAACGGGCGCGACGCATTTGACCGCGAGAGGTTTTCATCCAATCCCGTACGTCGCCATCGTCTAGTGTTATATTTTTGTAAACAACGCCATCGTCGTCGACGACTCGACGTACGTTTACATTGGTTTGGCGTACGTTGACCTTTTACCCTGTGCTTACGCTTCCTTCTAAATTCTATAATACTCTTCAGCATCCGCGTCTTCTGGAAGAAACCAAAAAGAATGGCCACTGCCC
Source organism: Lolium rigidum (assembly GCF_022539505.1). Taxonomy (NCBI): domain Eukaryota; kingdom Viridiplantae; phylum Streptophyta; class Magnoliopsida; order Poales; family Poaceae; genus Lolium; species Lolium rigidum. The sequence continues at coordinate 40,886 of NW_025900162.1, forward strand.
AGCTTAGTTTGTTTGTATGCACTGTTTGTATGGACTGTGATATCTGCATCGATGGGGTATTCGGTGTTATTATATACCCATCCGTTTCTTAAGGCGCAATTTTTTTTTTGCAGAACGATTAAAGATAAATCGCGTGTGGGAATTATTTTCTAAACCGCTGGCTCTGAAATTGGCAGTGTCGCCATAGAGCTATGCTCACCTAGTCACCTCTCACAGCTCGACAGTGGCAAGCTGGCCATCGCCCTTCCGTGCGGGAAGAACTTGACCAAGAAACATGATGCCGTTGACCGTGTCTCCGTGAAGACATGTGTCCTAATTTCTTCGAAGCCCTTCCCTTAGTTGGCGGTTGTCGAAGCTCACTAGACGCCGGCCCAGGGGGGGGGGAAGGTTGGAGCTCGCCGGATAGTGGATTAGTGGTTATAGAGGGAGGGGGTCGGGGCTCCCTCGGCGGCGGCCATAGTGGGGGGAGGGTTAGAGCTCCTTCGGTGGCGGGCGGGGCATGCCAGGGGGAGGGTTGACGGCGGTGGCTGGCACACATCTGGCCGGAGCTCACGCGGCTTCCTTGAAGAGGAGGTAACAGACGATGCGGCCAAGTGGCCATCGTTCGTCGACTAGATTTATCCATCACGGGAAAGATTAACGAGGGAAAAACAAGAGGTAGAGGTAAGGTTCGCCTTTCCATCGAAAAAAAATCCATCAAAAAAAAGGTTCGCCTTGTTTTTTTTGAATTTTGATGACAATTTGAAAAAAACAATTGGGGCTTAATCTTGAAAACAAGTACTATGGATAAGTGTTTTTATTATTTACCCAACTAAAAATAAGAAGATAAAAGTTGTCATGATGGTATGCGCTACACACGAAGGAGAGGGGACAACTTTGTGTAGGATCGAAGACGCCAAGAAGCACGCGACCTCTGTGTCGAGCAGCACCGGCATGTGAAAGCCTGCACGCACGGTTCAAAGTAAACTATGTACGATGTGATCACGACCTTTTTTTAGGATAACTTGCTCGTTTTATATTGATCAAAGGCCAAAACAACAGGAATTACAAAATATCATTCTACGCAAAAGAAAAAAAAAAACAAAATATCATGGGGTTCCATGTGGCACCCCAGGCCTAAAGAAAGAGCATGACCAGCTAAGCTATGAGCTTACGAGTTTGATTTCCTTCCTTCATTATTAAAGGTTGATTTTTCAAACTCTAAATGATGTACTAAGATCTCTTTGATAATCGGTGCATAAACGCCTCCGGAATCAGCAGCAATATCATTAACAACTTGCTTGCAATCAGATGCAACACATACTCTTTGTATGGATAAATCAGCCGCCAAAGAGAGAGCCTCGCGGCAGGCTAGTGTTTGCAGCGATGGTGGATCCGTAACTTCCAGGAAGACAATAGCTGAAGATCCCAAATAGTGTCCTTCTATGTCTCTGAAAATAACAGTTGCCGAACCTTCTCCATTGTTACGCGAGACCGCCTCATCTACATTTGCTTTAACTAGATCGTCTGGAGGAGGAATCCATCGAGGTGAAGTTGACAGTGGTGTTGGATGAGCAGAAGGTGGCTTCGGCTTTGTGACCAAGGCTAAGTCATTAAGAAAACTCCGTACAAAAAAAATGTGTTGATAATGGACTCTGAAAAATCCTCTCATGAATGGCTTTTCGCCTCACCGTCTTGATCGCCCAAAGGGTGACTAGAACTTTAACAAAATTGTGCCGCTGTAGGGAGTCCATCATGGTGAATATCTAGTTTTTTGCAGTTCCGTAGTTGCAAACATATGCTCGATCACCTCCTCATCTCCTAGAGCCCACACACTTCTGGCCATCACACATTCCATCAGCGAATGGCGCCATGAGTCAGCGACTCCACACAAAGTTCAAACATGTGTAATTGACATATAGGATGATGCAACAAATCTGTTGTAGGTAAAGATTGCTTGGCTAACCACCATAGAAAGACTTTTATTTTTGAGGGGACATCTACCTTCCACATTTTCGTCCAACACTTTGTATCTCGCGAGCTGTCCGAGTTGGTTGAACGTCCATCTAGCCAAGCTTCCCTTCTCACTTTAGTATCCAGAAGCATGCGATATGTAGATCATACCGTGAAGAAGCCTCGCTTTTCAAAATTCCAAGCCCAAAAGTCTCCAACAGTCCGAGTACATAACGGAATACTCTTGATTGTGTCTATATCCACTCGTACAAAGAATTTGTTTAACTTCTCCATATCCCAGGATGCAGATGTAGAGTCGATCAGCTCACTTACCAGCATTGGAGGATCAGCCGCTAGGCAAGCAATTGGTCTCATTGATTGATCACGTGGTAGCCAGTTTTGAATCCAAATACGATTAGATGTTCCATCACCAATGCGGGAAATGAGACCCTGTGTAAAAACCTCCCTCTCTTCTATCAATGCATGCCATATCTGTGAAGGGTGATTACCCAATTAAGCATCTAGAAAATTAACGTTTGGATGATAAACTGCTTTGATAATCCGAGCGCTCAATGTTGTAGAATCCTGGAGAATCCGCCAAGCTTGGCGGGCAAGAAGGGCGAGGTTAACAAGTTCAGTATCTCGAAAACCTACTCCTGCCATGTTTTTAGGTTTCGTCATCTCCTCCCATGAGAGACGAGACACATGCGGTCTTACGTTCCCCTTCTTTACTGCCCCACCAAAATTTAAATCGTTGTGATCACGACATGCTAATGTAGCCCGCTAACTAGGCCAACGCTAGTGTACGCGGCCGCACGAGGATGGCAAAACCTATACATCGCCCAATTGCGGGGCGGATTAATGCTCGCCCACGTGCGAGAGCGAGCGGCCCGCGGCCCATCTAGTTCAGTTTTGTTTTTTTCTTTTTTTCTCGTTTTTTTTTCTTTGGTTCTGTTTCAGGTCCAGTCGGTTTTTTGTCGATTAGTTTTTTCTATTTTTTGGGTTTTTTACTTTTTCGGATTATTTTTCTAGTATTTCTGCCTTTTCCTTTTTCAAATTCGAGCAAATTTTAAATTGAAGCAACTTTCAAATTTGATCAAACTTTAATTTTTAATTTTTGTTTGGTTCTACAATTTGCATAAAAAACAAAAAAATTCAGGTCTAAAATTTCTGGAAATAAAATTTTGCTTATATTCAAAATTTTGTTTCAGTTTAAATTTGCTTATAATAAAATTTTGTTTAGATCAAAAGTTTTGTTTAAATTTAAATTTGCTCAAAATCTAATATTTTTCAGATTCAGAAAAAATGATCACAAATAGTGGTCATTAGGGTTCACATTTAGTTTTTCTGCTTTTCCTTTTTCCGCCTTACCTTTTATTGCCTTTTCCTTTTTTAAATTTAAGCAAATTTTAAATTGGAGCAACTTTCAAATTTGAATTAGAGCAAAATTTAATTTTGTGCAAATTTAAAATTTTTGTTCGATTTTGAAATTTTCTCAAAAATCAAATTTTGCCAAGGTTTAAAACTTTCTCAAAATCAAATTTTGCTTAGATTCAAAATTTTGTATTAATTTAAATTTGCTCATAATCGAATTCTTTTAGATTCAATTTTTTACATTTAAATTTGCCTAAAATTTAATTGTCCAGATTTGAATTTTTGTCTAGATTCAGAAAAATGATCACAAATAGTGGTCACTAGGGTTGAGATTTAGTTTTTCTACATTTCCTTTTTCAAATTCGAGCAAATTTTAAATTAGAGCAAGTTTCAAATTCGAGCAAATTTAAATTCAAGTTAATTTCAAATTAGCGCAAAATTAATTTCGTGCAAATTCAAAAAAAAAATCGTTCGGTTTTCAAATTTGCTCAATAAATAAAATTTTCTTAGGTTTAAATACGTTCAAAATCAAATTTTGCTTAATCGAAATTTTATTTCAATTTAAATTTGCTCATAATCAATTTTGTTTATATTAAATTTTTTGTTTAAATTTAAATTTGCTCAAGATCTAAATTTTTCACAACTAATGGTCACTAATGGTCACTAGGTTTGAATTTAGTTTTCAGTTTTTCTTTTACTGCCTTTTCAGTATTTCAAATTTAAACAAATTTTAAAATGGAGCAACTTTCAAATTCGAGCAACTTTCAAATTAGAGCAAATTTTAATTTTGTGCAAATTTGAAATATTTGTTCGGTTTTGAAATTTGCTCAAGTGTCAAATTTTGGTCAGGTTTAAAATTCTCTCAAAATCAAATTTTTGTTAGATTCAAAATTTGTTTCAATTTATAATTTCTCATAATAATAAAATTCGAATTTTTATTTAAATTTAAATTTGCTCGAAATCTAATTTTGGTCAGGTTCGAATTTGTTCAGATTCACTAAATGATCACAAATAGTAGTCACTAGTGTTCAGATTGAGTTTTTCTGTTTTTTCAGCCTTTTCCTTTTTCAAATTCGAATAATTTTTCTAAATTGCAGCAACTTTCAATTTCGAGCAAATTTCAGATAAAAGAAAATTTTAATTTTGTGAAAAAAAATTAAAATAATTTTGGTTCTACAATTTCCTCAAAAATCAAAATTTTCTCAGGTTTAAAATATGCACAAAACCAAATTTTGCTTAGTTCAATTTTTTGTTTCAACTTAAATTTGCTCATAATAAAATTTTATTTAGATTCGAATTTTTGGTTAAATTTAACTTTGCTCAAAATCTAATTTTGTTGAAATTCATTTTTTTTTGTTTAGATTGAGAAAAATAATCACAAATAGTGGTCACTTGGGTTTGAACTTGGGTCTCGGCAATAGTGGACCGGAGTTGCAACGAGTAGCCTAGAGCTCGGATGTTGTAATAAAACAATACTACTTCTTTTAGCGAGCGAACAAATGCACCGGCCCATCCGATATCGCCTTCAGGCGATACGTTGTACCACATGCTGCTGAGCGTGTTAGTGCACCCCACGAGGATTGGTACGAGTGCCATATTAGCGTTGCTAGCTGGTCTAGCGTTCCTCTCCAGTTGGGTTTCTTTTTCTGTGAGTGTGTATTTTAGAACCTTTGTCTTTAGAGATAATTGCTGGAATTTTGCCTTAGGCCTTAGTCCATGTTCCAATACAAATTCTGAAATTCTTTTGGTCCATGTGGTAATGCCAAGGGGTGGGACTAGAGTTTAGTCCCACATTGCTAGTTGGGAGAGAGTTGGAGTGGTATATAAGATGGGCTGTTCTAGTCCTAGTAAGTGAGTGAGAAGAGAGAGCCCTCGCGCACTCCTCTTCCTCCGCCGCCCGCGGCGTGGCGCGGGTTGCGGGAATCTCGCCGAGCCGAGCTTATCGTAGCCATTTCGTTCCGGTCTTTCTGGATCGTGGACTCGTATGTGGGCTGCGCCCCACAATCTTCCCGAACCGCAATATATATATAAGCGCGGGCAAAAACCCTATCACGAGACACCATATGCGAACGCCTCTTTCCATTTCATTGCGCCGCCGCCTTCGTCTTCCACATCCCGTCCTTCGGCGTGCACCGAGTGGCGGGACAATATGCCTCCGGAACCCAGCCTCTCGTAGACCTGTACGGGTGAGGGGCAATCATGTTTTTCGGGAGCGCGACTACTAGCAACACGACATCGTCTGATGATGAGTTCCCGAACGAAGACTTCTTCCCGGACATCGTCAACCTCTTCGGCAACCTCAACATGGGCGACAACAACCAGGATGCCGCCAACACCGCCGCTATCGCTGCCGCCAATTCTTGATGGTATGTGTTTCTGTCCTCCTTGTTTCAGATTTTGCTATAGTTTCTAGTACTTCTATTTGGAGTAGATGCCATAGGTTTATCTTGTCGAGATGCTATCTCGTTCATCTACTTTGTTGATATGCATGATTAGTTCATCTGCTATTTCTGTAGTCATGATTTGTCAAGATTTAGTTCGGATTATAGGCAAATGAATTCAAGTGGCATAACCGCTGCTACTAGGCCGCCTCTCTTTGATGGTTCACACTATATGAGGTGGCGCACGAGGGAAGTTCTCTGGTTTCAAAACCTGAACTGCGATAGCACCCTTCTTGGCAAACCTGAGGGTGATCTTTCTCCTACACAGGAGGAATCTTGCAAGAAAGTCGATGCCATGTTTAAGGCGGCTCTCTACAGTATTCTTGTGGACAATATTGTTGATCCGTACATGACTTTTGAGCATGGTAAGGATGCGTGGAATGCACTCGAGGCCAAATTTGGGTTCTCGGGTGCTGGCACTGAATTGTATGTCATGGAGCAACACTATGACTACAAGATGACTGGTGAGCGCTCCGTTGTTGAGCAAGCTCATGAGATATAGTCACTTGCCAAAAAACTTGAGCAGTTTAAGTGTACCTTACCGGACAAGTTTGTGGCCGGTGGGATTGTTGCCAAGCTTCCTCCTTCATGGAGGAACTTTGCTACTTCTCTGAAATATAAGAGACAAGAGTTTTCCGTTTCGGGTCTCACTGGGTCTCTACATGTGTAAGAAAAGGCGAGAGCAAAGGACACACGTGCTCGAGATTTTGAGGGAGGTTCTAGTGCAAATGTGGTACGAGAAAACTTTCAATCCCACGTACAAGTTCAAGAACAAGAACAAATATGAAGGGAAATGCAAGTTTGATGGCAAGAACAAGGCCTCACACTCAACCAACTTCAAGAAGAAGACGGATAAGAAGAAAGGGGCTTAACACGCCTGTGGTGAGCCTGACCATTGGGCTCCTAATTGCCCTAATCGTTATGATAAGCGTGGGAACGATGGCAAGACCGCTAATGTTGTTATTTCTGGCGATACTAAGATGAAGGACGATGGGTACGGTATTTCTCCTACGATCCTTTCAGTATGTAACTCTCCTGATTGGTGGATTGATACGGTGCCAATACACATGTATGTTCCGATGTTTCCATGTTTTCTTCTTATCGGGTCGCAAGGACTTGCTCCGTGCTTGATGAGAAATGGCTCACGTGCTTTCTGTTCATGGTGTTGGTACGGTAAATCTGAAGTTTACTTCGGGAATGACCATCCAGATCGAAGAATGTGCAGCACGTTCCCTCCATCAATAAGAATCTCGTTAGCGGATCGCTTTTATGTCGAGATGTTTTTAAGTTGGGTTTTGAGTCCAATAAAGTTGTAATTTCTAAGTATGGACAATTTGTTGGAAAAGGTTATGAGTGCGTGATACGTCTCAAACGTATCTATAATTTCTTATGTTCCATGCTTGTTTTATGACAATACCTACATGTTTTGTTCACACTTTATATCGTTTTTATGCATTTTCCGGAACTAACCTATTAACGAGATGCCGAAGTGCCGGTTCCTGTTTTCTGCTGTTTTTGGTTTCGAAATCCTACAAAGGAAATATTCTCGGAATCGGACGAAATCAATGCTCAACATCTTATTTTTCCCGGGACCTTCCAGAAAGCAAAAGGGGGACCAGAGGGGAGCCAGGGGGGCCCCACCCCACAGGGCGGCGCGGCCCAAGGGGGGGGCGGCCCCCTATTGTGGGGAGGCCCCGTGGCCCCTCCGACTCCGCCTCTTCGCCTATAAGATGCCCCCTGACCTAAATCCTCGACACGGATTGATGAAACACCCGAAAACCTTCCAGAGCCGCCGCCATCGCGAAACTCCAATTCGGGGGACAGAAGTCTTTGTTCCGGCACCCTGCCGGGACGGGGAATTGCCCTCGGAGTCATCTCCATCGACACCACCGCCATCTCCATCGCCATCGCTGTCTCCCATGATGAGGAGGGAGTAGTTCTCCCTGGGCCGAGGGCTCTACCGTAGCTATGTGGTTCAGCTCTCTCTCCCATGTGATCTTTATGTGATCATGAGCTTTGTGATCTAGTTGAATATCATCTATGTGCTACTCTAGTGATGTTATTAAAGTAGTCTATTCCTCCTTCATGATGTAATGTGGACAGTGTGTGCATCATGTAGTACTTGGCGTATGTTATGATTGTGATCTCTTGTAGATTATGAAGTTAACTATTACTATGATAGTATTGATGTGATCTATTCCCCCTTTCATAGCTGATGTTGACAGGTGCATGCTATGTTAGTACTCGGTATAATTGCGTTGGTCTATCATGCACTCTAAGGTTATTTAAATATGAACATCGAATGTTGTGGAGCTTGTTAACTCCGGCATTGAGGTGCTCTTGTAGCCCTACACAATGAATGGTGTTTGTCATCCAACAAGAGAGTGTAGAGAAAGTGGTATTTGTTTATTCAGTTATGTGATCAATGTTGAGAGTGTCCACAAGTGAAAGTATG
>NW_025900163.1:0-19145 GCF_022539505.1 Lolium rigidum
TGCCTTTGATCATAGAGGAGTTCTTCATCGTCATCTATGAAGACCCTTTGGTCAAGAAGGTACGTACGCGTTTCCACATATATGATGCATGTGATTAATTATGGGCATGTTCTAAAAAACCTTTAATTTCAAATGATCGGCGCTCAATCTCTTTGCAGACTCTCCCAAAAAAAATTGCGGACTATCTTGACGACCAGGAGCCAGCTAAGGTGTATCTGCGAGCAGCTGACTGCGGTCCTCGTCTCTGGACCGTGGAGGTCCTATTTGACGGACAAGGCCGGATGTACCTCGACAAGGGCTGGGAGAATTTTGCCATCGCGCACGGTGTGGATTTCGGCTGCTTCGTACACTTCAAATATGAAGGCGATGATGTGCTCACAGTGAAGGTGTTCGACGGAACAATGTGCAGGAAGTACTACTACTCGGACGACGAAGATACTGACGATGAAAGCGATGACGACGTGAAGCCATGCATCCATCTCCTTTAGATAAGGGGATTGTGACCAAGAATATATATGTAGCTTCATATGCATCGATTTAGAGTTCTAGCTATTTCTATATATTATGCATGTAAAATATAATATCGAAATTTCCACCATGATTTGAGCACCACAGCCTCCAAATGATGTCAATGCCGATGCCGATATCGGCATTGTCAGAATGGCTATGCTAGCCGCCACTGCTAGGTCACCGTCGGGATGCACCATGTTTAGCATAAGATTCACTTTAGATAAGCTGCGAAAATACACGGAAGGAGACGAAGGGAGAGAAGTGAGGGGGGCCCTCTTATTTATGGTGTCTGACCTTTTTCGGGTCATGTTGACTGTTGTTCAGGGTTTGTCAGTGCGCAGGAGGTGCGAGCGAGCGAGCGAGGCCGATAATGAGAGAGATATTTTTTCTTTTTTTGAGAGAGAGAGGGACAACCGAAGGATCCTGAAGGACTCAGACTTCCAATACGTACCAGAGCACAGTTTACAACAAGACACAGAATAAACAGGAAATTTCATCTAAATCCCTAACTTTTACATGGAAGACCCCACGCTGAAAGCAAGAAATGCGATCGGGTCCTTAACAGCCACCGCCCAGGTTGATCCTCGTCGCAGCTAGGGACGAACCACTTAGCGCGACCAAATCGCCATGGCTACAGTGCATGCACACCATGGCCTCCGAGCTGAGCTAGAAACGCCCTGCCAAAACCGGCAGCCAGCGGAGGTGGATAACTGGATAGAGAGAGGGGGAGAGAGAGAGAGGGGGAGTCATGATGCTTCTTCTCTTGACAAAGAAGATGGGAGTTTTCCTACCTACCGCACATGACTTGTGCTCACTGAAGTGTGGGACCTCACGCATGGGAACCACACATAAGTGCCAGACCTGTTGGTGTAATAACTCGGGTGATCATTATACTGTATTAGTACAAAGTTTCCTATGTGGATTCAAGGGTAGGAAAGCCAAGTTAACTCATTTACATGACATTATTTTTTCCATGAAGCCAAGTTAACTCATCTATCAATTGGTACATTTTTGGTATATTCAAAATTTTACTTGAAACTTGTTGGTCATGCCATTTTACTACTCGCCTAACACTTTTTCCGCGCATGAAGGGAGGGGGGTGGGCAGTATGCTACCCTGAATTTGTGTGACCCCCAAAAACTAGCAAATACGAGAGAGGCATCCAAAGAAACACACTCGTCCCCTACCCCCCTCCCCACTAAATTTGAAATCAAGCCAAACAAAAAAGGCAATCGAAAAGAATGGATTGTTCATCTTTTTCTATATAGTTAGGTTTAGGGTTTATGGTTTATAAAGATGCACATATTTTCATTTCACATTTGTGATGTACAATAATACATAGGTAAGATACCAAGCATGAACTTTGTTAGAATAACCTTTAACGTGTTCTCTCACCTTTAGATTCAAATGGGCATAAACATCCAGAAAAAATCAATAAAAAATGCAAAACCAAAGCACATAGTCTTCTTATGTCATATAGTAAGAATTGAAGTTAATAAACAAGGTCTAGACATATTCAAACCAGACAAATCATGTATCTACACCTAACCCTAAACTTTGTCTTATGAAGTCAAGCATGAAGAGAAATGGTTTTGGGTTTCAAACATGGAAATTTCAAGAACCCCCCAAAAGCTTCATTTTAGAGTGAGTAAGAAGGATCCAGGCTTACCTTTTCATTTTCATGTTTTAAACTTGTTTAAATCTTGGTCAAACCTAGGATTTGACCAAGATTCAAATGGGCATAAACATTCAGAAAAAATCAAAAAATGAAAAACGAAAGCACATAGCCTTCTTATGTCATATATAATATATAGTAAGCATTCAAGTTGATGAACAAGGTCTAGACATATTCAAAAACAGAAAAAGCATGTATCTACCCCCTAACCATGAACTATATCTTATGAAGTCAAGCATGAAGAGAAGTGGTTTTGGGTTTCAAACATGGAAATTTCAAAAACTTCCCAAAAGCTTAATTTTAGAGTGACTAAGGAGGATCCAAGATTACCTTTTCATTTTCATGTTTTAAGCTTGTTTAAATATTGGTCAAACCTAGGATTTGATCAAGATTCAAATGGGCATAAAAATTCAAAAAATCAAAAAAATGAAAAACCAAAGCACATAGCCTTCTTATGTCATATAGTAAGCATTCAAGTAGATAAACAAGCAGCATGTCTAGACATATTCAAACCCGACAAATCATGTATGTACCCCCTAATTAACCCTAAACTCTGTCTTATGAAGTCAACCATGAAGAGAAGTGGTTTTGGATTTCAAACATTGAGATTTCAAGAACCCCCCAAAAGCTTCATTTTAGAGTGACTATGAACGATCCAGGATTACCTTTTCATTTTCATGTTTCAAAATTGTTTAAATCTTGGTCAAACCTAGGATTTGACCAAGATACAAATGTGCATAAACATTCAGAAAAAATCAAAAAATGAAAAACCAAAGCACATAGCCTTCTTATGTCATATATAATATATAGTAAGCATTCAAGTTGATGAACAAGGTCTAGACATATTCAAAACAGAAAAAGCATGTATCTACCCCCTAACCATTAACTATAACTTATGAAGTTAAGCATGAAGAGAAGTGGTTTTGGGTTTCAAACATGGAAATTTCCAAAACATCCGAAAAGCTTTATTTTAGAGTGACTAAGAATGATCCAAGCTAACCTTTTCATTTTCGTGTTTTAAGCTTGTTTAAATATTGGTCAAACCTAGGATTTGATCAAGATTCAAATGGGCATAAAAATTCAAAAAAATAAAAAAATGAAAAACCAAAGCACATAGCCTTCTCATGTCATATAGTAAGCATTCAAGTTGATAAACAAGCAGCATGTCTAGACATATTCAAACCCGACAAATCATGTATCTACCCCCTAATTAACCCTAAACTCTGTCTTATGAAGTCAACCATGAAGAGAAGTGGTTTTGGGTTTCAAACATTGAGATTTCAAGAACCCCCCGAAAGCTTCATTTTAGAATGACTAAGAAGGATCCAGGCTTACCTTTTCATTTTCATGTTTTAAACTTGTTTAAATCTTGGTCAAACCTAGGATTTGACCAAGATTCAAATGGGCATAAACATTCAGAAAAAATCAAAAAATGAAAAACCAAAGCACATAGCCTTCTTATGTCATATATAATATATAGTAAGCACTCAAGTTGATGAACAAGGTCTAGACATATTCCAAACAGAAAAAGCATGTATCTACCCCCTAACCATTAGCTATATCTTATGAAGTCAAGCATGAAGAGAAGTGGTTTTGGGTTTCAAACATGGAAATTTCAAAAACTTCCCAAAAGCTAAATTTTAGAGTGACTAAGAAGGATCCAAGCTTACCTTTTCATTTTCATGTTTTAAGCTTGTTTAAATATTGGTCAAACCTAGGATTTGATCAAGATTCAAATGGGCATAAAAATTCAAAAAAATCAAAAAATGAAAAACTAACGCACATAAATATAGTCTTCTTATGTCATATAGGAAGCATTCAAGTTGATAAACAAGCATGTCTAGACATATTCAATCCACACGAATCATGTATCAAACCCCTATAACCCTAAACTTTGTCTTATGAAGTCAGGCATGAAGAGAAGTGGTTTTGGGTTTCAAACATGGAAATTTCAAGAACCCCCCAAAAGCTTCATTTTAGAGTGACTAAGAAGGATCCAGGCTTAACTTTTCATTTTCATGTTTTACACTTGTTTAAATCCTGGTCAAAACTAGCTAGGATTTTACCAAGATTCAAATGGGCATAAAAAATAAAAATAAAAGAACATAGCCTTTTTATGTCATATAATGAGCATTCAAGTTGATAAACATGGTCTAGACATATTAAAACTAGAAAATTCATGTATCTATACCCTGGCCCTAACCCTAAACTCTGTCTTATGAAGCAAGCATGAAGAGAAGTGGTTTTGGGTTTCAAACATGGAAATTTCAAAAACCTAACAAAAACTTCATCTTGGAGTGACTAAGAAGGATCCATGCTTACCTTCTCATTTTCATGTTTTAAATTAACTTGTTTAAATCTTGGTCAAACCTAGGATTTGATCAAGATTCAAATGGGCATAAAAATAAAAATAAATGAAAAACCAAAGCACATAGCATTCTTATGTCATATATATATAGTAAGCCTTCAAGTTGATGAACAAGGTCTAGACAAATTCAAAACAGAAAAAGCATGTATCTACCCCCTAACCCTTAACTCTGTCTTATGAAGTCAAGCATGAAGAGAAGTGGTTTTGAGTTTCAAACATGGAAATTTATAAAAACATCCCAAAAGCTTAATTTTAGAGTGACTAAGAAGGATCCAAGATTACCTTTTCATTTTCATGTTTATGCTTGTTTAAATCTTGGTCAAACATAGGATTTAACCAAGATTCAAATGGGCGTATACATTCAAAAAAAAACCAACGCACATATAGTCTTCTTATGTCATATAGTAAGCATTCAAGTTGATAAACAAACATGTGTAGACATATTCAAACCCGACAAATCATGTATCTACCCCCTAACCCTAAATTGTGTCTTATGAAGACAAGGCATGAAGTGAAGTGGTATTGGGTTTCAAACATGGCAAGATGCACCACCATGCCCAATTTGGGCGCATTATAACAAACTATGCCACAAATATGGCCATAACTATATGTCATTTGTTGGCTTGAAAACCATGAATCTTCATACACACGATAGTACGTCTTGTGAAGACATTTTGTTCTTTACTACCCTATCACATGTTTCTGTATATAGTAAGTAATACGTATCTAAAAATGATTTTTGGGGATTTATAGGACGAAGTTATAACACACCTACATTTCAAATTGGAATTACTTTCAATAAATCACCATAAAGTCATTTAAATGTGTGAAACTAGCTAGAAAACACTAAAAACGTAAAGAGTTGGGAATTTTCACTAATATGTGGCATAATTTATCTTGAAAATGTAGAGGCGCTGATACGTCTCCAACGTACCTATAATTTCTGATGTTCCATGCTTCTTTTATGACAATACTTACATGTTTTGCTTGCACTTTATAATGTTTTTATGCATTTTCCGGAACTAACCTATTAACGAGATGCCGAAGGGCCGATTCTTTGTTTTACTGTTGTTTTTGGTTCCGAGAAAGGCTGTTCGGGCAATATTCTCGGAATTCGACGAAACGAAGACCCAACACCTTATTTTTCCCGGAACCTTCCAGAAAGTAAAAGGGGGACCAGAGGGGAGCCCTGGGGGCCCCACACGTGTGGCCGGTGCGGCCCAGGAGGGGGGCGCGCCGCCCTAGTGTGAGGTGGCCCCGTGGCCCCTCCGACTCCGACTCTTCGCCTATTTAAGCCCTGGAGACCTAAAAACGCGATACCAATTGACGAAACTCCAGAAAGACACCAGGGGCGCCGTTTCGGGGGACAGAAGTGATGAGGACATCTCTATGATAGATACAACCTATACTCCTACAACCACATCTCAGGTACATTCGTTACTAGGAATCCTTCCTGATATATATGAGAATATGATGCTGCCTAAATCAAATGTATTTATATTATTTAGGAATGGATCTAGCATGGACGCCAAGCATTGGATTAGGAACATGCATGGAGATGGCAGCAGACCTGCAAGGATTCGGGATGGTGTTGCAAGCGAGGATTTCGGAACATTGAAGCCACCATAGTGAAGCAACGATGCTTGGATGAATTATACAAGTTACTCCATCATAAAATTCGTCCAAAGAGTTATTTTTGGTGCTTTGCGTCACCTTATTTAATGGGCCAGGCCCATGTATTTTCGGATTAGGTATTTTAGAGGATTTTAAGAGGCCATATAAGTGGAGGAAGGCCCATTTAGGGGTGTTTTTGGCCAACCCTAGCTGGTTGGACGAAAATCCCTTGACTTCCCCATATATATCCCTCTGTAGCCGTCATTAGAACTCGGATTTTGATTAGATTAAAAGTTAGCCAATTGCTGCAACTACGTGTTCTTCTTTTGAGACCAACGCCCAGAACAAGACCGACTATTCGGAATCCCACCATTATCAATCAAGCTTTCATCTATATCCGCAATATTCGATTGCATCTTTAGTTCTTACTTGTTCTCGATTTCGGGTAGGAATTAAGACCCTTGTTGGTCGGGCCGATCGTGCTCCCGCAAGATCAGTAACTCCCGGAGATTGTCCTAGCGATTGCATTGGCGCACGAGCTTTGCACGTGTAGTCGGATCGTCAAGCACGAACTCCACCAACAAATCGACGCTATCATACTCTCATCGAAAGATCGGCCACCTTTTCCCTATCAAGTGGTATCAGATTTCAGGTTGCTCGGTGAGATTTACAGTTTTACTAGTGTAGATTTGTTTTACCTATAACCCAGAAAAAGCTCCACAAAAATATATTAGGTTTAGATCATCCGTCCCATAGCCCCTGCCAAGCCATTGCATGATCTTTTCGAGTTTTTGCTTTTTGAGTCTTTGTACGCATCGTTGTGTCGCGTCTTGGTCTTAGCGTCTAGAGTCGTTAGAGTTTCGAGTTCGATCATAGTAGTCACGTCGCCGCCGCGCCATCTCCGCTTGCAGTCCTCGCCATATCACCGCCACCATATACTTCCGCCGCATCTGCCATCAACTCTTTGTTGTTCCCCTTTGATTCCCATCATAATAGGGTCTTTCTTGATCTTCGTTTCAGAGTTTTTTCGGGTTTTAGATCCGTTTTCTTGGTCAATTTCGCGTTTTCCGTCGGAATTCTGATAGCAGTCTAGCTGAAAAAAAAAAAAAAATCGAAAAAAAAAATTTCTGGGCGCCCGACCATAGAGACCTCTATGGTCTCGCGCCAAGGGTAGATTCTGCAAAAAAAAAAAAAAAAAAAAAAAAAATCCGAACAAAAAAAAAGAAAAAAAATTTCTGGGCGCCCTACCATAGAGACCTCTATGGTCATGCGCCAAGGTTGATCCCAAAAAAAAAAAAAAAATCCGAAAAAAAAAAAAAATCTGGGCGCCCTACCATAGAGACCTCTAGGGTCATGCGCCAAGATTGAGTCCAAAAAAAAAAAAAAAAAAAAAACTAGGCGCTTTACCTTAGGTGCCTCTATCCTCCAGTGCCAGTTTCGCTGCCTCTTGCATCTTGTGCCGCATTGTGACCTCGTTGGTGATTTAGGCTCGCGTCTCTAATACGATCTAGCCTAGGACCAGCACAGTACCTTCGTTGAGCGTTTACTCAATTTGCATCGCTGATTTGATTACTGTGCCACCATATCACTATACTTTGCCTTCCCAGAGCTCCACAGATATCTCCACGTGCACTGTGTCAACCCCTGGTAATCGCTTTGGCAATCTTTGGAGAAGCTGATCTTTCTTTGGTTGCCATATCGCCTTTCTCCTGTTTGGTAAGAACTTGTAAGAGCTTTGTATTTTGCTTGACGAATTGCGCGTGAACCACCATATTCCGTAGTTTGTAGGCATATACATTTGTGCTTTTTGGGTACTAACCATGACGGGAATTGAGGACCAAGCCATCGACCCGAGTACCATGACGACTACGGAGCTGCATGTGCAACCATTTACGGAGATCATGATCGGGTTATATCTTTACCGGTTTATGAGGGTAGATATAATACGGATGCTTATTTTGATTGGGAGTTTGAGGTTGACAATATTTTTGGATGCCATGATTTTAATGAACATGAGAAAGTAAGAATTGCCGCCCAAACTTTTATTGATCTTGCTTCCATTTGGTGGGACTGGAATTATAAAGAAAATGTCGATAATAAACCTACTACTTGGGTAGATTTAAAATCTGTTTTGAGACGTAGATTTGTGCCTCTTTCTCATCAACGTGAAATGCTCCGCAAACTTGAACGATTAGAACAAGGTAGTCATACTGTGCATGTTTACTATCAGGAATTTCAATTTTACATGTACCATTGTGATATAAAGGAATTTGAGGAAAGTACTAGAAACATGTTTTTCAACGGCTTAAACCCTGATATTAAGGTTATGTTTAAGTATATTCCTCGTTCTACTATTGGTATATATGTTCGCGCTTGTGCTTTTGAGAAACACATACAGGAAAACACGGTGGACCATTTCAACTCTTTCAAGTCATGCACACTAGCACCGGTTGTTTCTTCCAACGTTCCACGCATGAATATTGTTGTGCGAGTCGCCCAGCCACAGACTTGTGACACATCGCTGCGAATATCTTCTACGTTGGAGTCACAAGGTAACAATAAAGGTACTGATTTTGTCCTTCCACTTGTGACTGATGAACACCATGATGATCTACATATGTCATGTGATGATTTGTCTATTGAGTTGATTGAGGATAGAGTTGTCACTTTGAAACAATCTTCTGATATAACAATGGAGATGCTTCCTAGTTTTGTTCATGAACTTGAAATTGATGAATGCAATGTTGATATTAATATACCATGTGATGAGGTAGAAAATGATTTTGCCACACCGCCTATATTAGAGGATCATACTACTGATTTGCATGTACCATGTGATAGTACTGAGATTGATGTTGTTGTGAGCGCAATTGGTATTGTATTGAATTCTTCTTTGACGATGTGCGCGTCCACTGAAATTATTAATGCTGAAATGGATTCTTCTATTGATTTAAGTACACCCACTGAATTGCATGCTACAATACCAAATGTTTTGGGTGCTTCTTTTGTGGATATTCATGCATCTATCAATTCGAGTGTCCCAAATGAGTTACATGCTAGGAAAGATTTTTTGTTGGGTGTACCGAGTTGATCACTTTAATCTTGTCTTGGAATATGAGTGCACCCACTGAAATTATCATTGATATGACTAGCAATCTTTTGGTTGACTCTAGTTATGACAGACCTACAGATTTTTGTGTACCATGTCTTTGTTTTTCATTCCTCTATTGATATGAGTGTACCAACGGAGACTTTTGTTTCCAAGGATGATCATGTGTTAGGAACTTGTGTAAGCGATATACCAACTATGTTAAACACACCTACCTGTACAAGTTCATTCTTCCATATCTCTCGAGTGCACAAACTGAAATTCTTGCTCTCGATATCGCACCTTGTGACTTGAAAGATGACTCTAGTATGGATCATATAAAGCTGGTTATGCATAATGAAGTGTTGGCTAAGATTTCTCATGCTAATTCTTTGTTTTACTGTTGTGATGGATCCACCTATATCCTTGTCACATGCTAGACATCAAATTGATGAACTTCCTTGTTTAAAGAGTGTCTACGCCCCGATGTTACTTTTCATTTGGTTGGGGAGTATGTCGGCACCAATATTTTTATGGTACATAGGATTTGCATCATGTGTGATGATTCTTATAGTTCCAATAAAACTGAATTTGTGTATATGCTTTCTCATTTTGATATGACCTCCAATGTTGGTATTCATTCTATGCCAAATAACTTGCTGCAAAATTGTTTAATTCAACATGACGTGGCTAGTAAATTTGAGACCTTACGTTTTGGGTTACCAACTTTGGGATGGTTTAATGATGAGCATTATAATTTGAAAGGAGTTAATATGTGCTTCACTTATATCTGCAAATTGAGTTGTGATAAATGTTTAATGGGGAAAAATAAGCTTCTACGCTACTACAATACTGGAATATGTACAAACTTAAATGGGAAACATGAGAGATCTGTTAAAACGGATGACATATACATATACCATCCATATACCTTGTCTCTTTTGTTAGCATGTTTACAGAATAAACATCGCGAGGACGGCTTTTCTTTCAAGAAAGGGAGGATGATGAGGACATGATTACCTGCGATTTGAAGGCATATCTTGGTGAAAAAGATGAGACTACGTCGAGGACGACTTCAGTTCAAGTAGGGGAGGATGATGAGGACATCTCTATGATAGATACAACCTATAGTCCTACAACCACATCTCAGGTACATTCGTTACTAGGAATCCTTCCTGATATATATGAGAATATGATGCTGCCTAAATCAAATGTATTTATATTATTTAGGAATGGATCTAGCATGGACGCCAAGCATTGGATTAGGAACGTGCATGGAGATGGCAGACGGACCGCAAGGATTCGGGATGGCGTTGCAAGCGAGGATTTCAGAACATTGAAGCCACCATAGTGAAGCAACGATGCTTGGATGAATTATACAAGTTACTCCATCATAAAATTCGTCCAAAGAGTTATTTTTGGTGCTTGCGTCACCTTATTTAATGGGCCAGGCCCATGTATTTTCGGATTAGGTATTTTAGGGGATTTTAAGAGGCCATATAAGTGGAGGAAGGCCCATTTAGGGGTGTTTTTGGCCAACCCTAGCTGGTTGGACGAAAATCCCTTGACTTCCCCATATATATCCCTCTGTAGCCGTCATTAGAACTCGGATTTTGATTAGATTAAAAGTTAGCCAATTGCTGCAACTACGTGTTCTTCTTTTGAGGCCAACGCCCAGAACAAGACCGACTATTCGGAATCCCACCATTATCAATCAAGCTTTCATCTATATCCGCAATATTCTGATTGCATCTTTAGTTCTTACTTGTTCTCGATTTCAGGTAGGAATTAAGACCCTTGTCTGGTCGGTCGATCGTGCTCCCGCAAGATCGGTAACTCCCGGAGATTGTCCTAGCGATTGCATTGGCGCACGAGCTTTGCACGTGTAGTCGGATCGTCAAGCACGAACTCCACCAACAAATCGACGCTATCATACTCTCATCGAAAGATCGGCCACCTTTGCCCTATCAAGAAGTCTCTGTTCCGGCACCCTGCCGGGACGGGGAAGTGCCCCCGGAAGCCATCTCCATCAACGCCATCGCCTCCATCATGCTCCGTGAGTAGTTCCCCCATGGACTACGGGTTCTAGCTGTAGCTAGTTGGTATTCTCTCCCCCATGTACTTCAATACAATGATCTCATGAGCTGCCTTACATGATTGAGATTCATGTGATGTAATCGGTCTTTGTGTTTGTTGGGATCCTATGGATTGTTACATTATGATTAGTCTATCTATAAAGTTTGTGAAGTTATTGTTGCTGCAATCTTGTTATATTTAATGCTTGTCACTAGGGCCCGAGTGGCATGACATTAGATTTAAGCTCTATACTTATTTCTTAGATTGTATCTACAAGTTGTATGCACATGTCTATGTCCGGAACCAAAGGCCCCAAAGTGACAGAAATTGGGACAACTGGAGGGAAGGCTTAGATATGAGGATCACATGTTTTCACGGAGTGTTAATGCTTTGCTCCGGTGCTCTATTAAAAGGAGTACCTTAATTTCCAGTAGATTCCCTAGAGGCCCAGCTGCCACCGTCTGGTAGGACAAAAGAAGTTGTACAAGTTTCTCATTGCGAGCACGTATGAATATATATGGAAAACGTGCCTACATAATTAATGATATTGATGTTCTGTCTTAATGCTATTTCAATCCTATCAATTGCCCAACTGTAATTTGTTCACCCAACACTTGTTATTGGAGAGTTACCATTAGTGTAGATAGCTGGGAACCCCGGTCCATCTCTCATCATCATATACTTGTTCTACATGTCATTGGAAGTAGTATCAACTATTTTCTAGTGCCATTGCTCTCATATTACTGCTACTGCTGCTGTGTTACTGTTACTATTGCTCTCATATTACTGCTGCTTTCACATCACCCCTGTTACTAGTGCTTTTCCAGGTCAAATTGAATTGACAACTCAGTTGTTAAGGCTTATAAGTATTCTTTACCTCCCCTTGTGTCGAATCAATAAATTTGGGTTTTACTTCCCTCGAAGACTGTTGCGATCCCCTAAACTATTTTCTGGCGCCGTTGCCGGGGAGGCATAGCTCTACTCATAAGTTCACCTGGGGAGTACACTCTACCTCTCTCTCTGTTTTATTTTATTTTGTTTTGCTTAGTTTAATTTTGTCTAGTTTTACTTTGCTTAGTTTACTTTCGTCTAGTTTATTTCTGTTTTGTTTTATTATCCTCATATACCCGAAAATCCATAAAAAATTGAAAAACCGAAAAATTAAAAATTGTTGCTATGGGAGAACCTACAACCTATTTGGAGCTTATTGAATTATATAATAATTATAGAGAATCAAGAACGGGAAAAGTTATGAGTCGTTGTGATAGAAAAATTGAATACAATTGCTAAAATCTTGCTTAAACGCCATGATATAAACTGTTGCTCTCAACAGGATACTAAACATCTTAAATTTCAATGTGGCTTTAGTGAGGAAGTTTTAATTAAGAACTATAATTGGAATAGCTATATTCATCTTGGGTTCGAAGAGGTAGAACAATTTGTCATATTTATGGGAGCCTCTGAGATAGAATCCTTCATGGCTAAAAATTATGAAACTTGTGTTGTTTGTAAGGACCTTAAAGATTATGTCTCTTCTATTACTAATTTTTGCATAGAAAGCTACAGTGATAATCCTTATATCATTGATTATAAAGAGAGACTCATTAATGCAGAAGAATGCACTCACAATTTGCAGGAACCAGTGGAAGAAGAAATTGATGAACCTGAAAGCTCATTGGATGAAAAAGGGGAGGAAATTGATGAACCTGAAAGCTCATTGGATGAAAAAGAAGAGGAGAGTGATGAAAAAAAGGAGGAAGAATGGATTAGCTACCCATGCCAACCTTCTAATGAGAGTAACTCTTTATCTCTTACACTATTTGATTGTCCTCCATGCTTACCAAAGGAGGTTGAATGTTATGTTCCCGTGGATTCTCTTGAAATAGTACCTATGAGTAAAACTTATGAGAATAATTATGCTACTGTTATTTATGATAATCCATGCTACTTTGATAAATTTTATGATAATGCTTTGTTTGTGCCTGATGTCGAAATGCATGGTACTAAAGAGTTTTGTTTGGCAAATGTTTATGATAAATCTCTAGATGATGGTCCTATGTTACTTGATAATATTAATTGTACTACTAATGAAAATGGGATTGGAGAGTTCTTGACTTTATCTATGAGTCCCATATCTTTTGAGATTGATCAATCATCTTGTTATATTATTGATAAAAGTGAGTTTGAAAGTTTTAATCCTATTATTTCTGAGCTTGATAAAAATTATGTGTTTGTGAATCATGAAAAGCATGATGTATGTGATAGGTATGTTGTTGAGTTTGTTCATGAAGCTACTGAAAATTATTATGAGAGAGGAAAATATGGTTGTAGAAATTTGCATGGTACTAAAACACCTCTCTATATGCTGAAACTTTTGAAGTTACTCTTGTTTTACCTTCTTATGCTTGTCACTTTTTTCTTCATGAATTTATTTGTGTACAAGATTCCTATGCATAGGAAGTGGTTTAGACTTAAATGTGTTTCGAACTTGCTTTTGATGCTCTCTTTGCTTCAACTCTTATTTTTTGCGAGTGCATCATTAAAACTGCTGAGCCCATCTTAATGGCTATAAAGAAAGCACTTCTTGGGAGATAACCCATGTCTTTATTTTTCTACTGTTTTGTTGTGTTTTGGAAGTTGTTACTACTGTAGCAACCTCTCCTTATCTTTATTTTATTGCAATGTTGTGCCAAGTGAAGTCTCTAATAGAAGTTTGATGTTAGATTTGGATTTCGCGCGAGAAACATGATTTCTTGCTTGTCACGAATTTGGGTATGATTCTCTGTAGGTAACTCGGAAAAATCTGCCAATTTACGTGAATGATCCTCGAATATGTACGCAACTTTCATTAGTTTTGAGTTTTCTGATTTGAGCAACGGAAGTACCTCTTAAAAATTCGTGTTTACCTGGTCGTTCTGTTTTGACGATTCTGTCTCTGTTTTTGCATTGTCTCTTGTGGACTTTAAGTGAGGCTTTCTAGACGTGGGGAGCTGTAGCTAATGTTTTATTGAGTTCTTGCAATGTGTCACTACGGGGCCAAGGTGGATTAAAGTTTTTGAGTACTAACCCCTCTAATGAAGTTTATGAGAAGTTTGGTGTGAAGGAAGTTTTCAAGGGTCAAGAGAGGAGGATGATATATGATCAAGAAGAGTCAAAAGTCTAAGCTTGGGGATGCCCCCGTGGTTCATCCCTGCATATTTCAAGGAGACTCAAGCGTCTAAGCTTGGGGATGCCCAAGGTGATGCGGCCTAAGGCCACGTGGGTTGCCCGATCTCACGAATTGACCGAGGGAAAGGCGGGGGAGAGGAAGAACACGAAGAACACGGCGATAAACACGATGAACACACGCAAACGCACACCAACCCGATACAATTCGGTTTACTCCCGATAGCCCGAACCACTATCCCGATAGAATCCCTCAAGGAGAGACACGAGGTAGAATCCCCGAGAGAAAGACCGATATACGATCTATGGAGTCACACGTGTGAGAGACCGCGGTAGAATCACAAGTGTGAAAGATAAATCATATAAGGAGTGCCTTGATACAACTCATAGATTTGTGTCTAAGAGAGGAGGGGGTTTCCCTAATCCCGGAGGGATGGTGGAGGCATAAGCCAAGTTCTCACTCAAGTTATGTCTACCCTCATGAAGGGGGAGGTGGGAGCCTATATATAGGGAGCCACTAAGGAGGGGTAGTTTAGGCATACAAAGAGCATAGTGGGATGGTTTATATTATGAGCTTCATAGTGGGGACGGCAGGTGTCGGCGTAGGCATGGCGACAAGTGCCGTCTTCCTCCGGCGTCGAGCGGGGTGGCAGGTGTCGGCCACTCCGTGGCGGTAGTGCCGGCCTTCCTAGACGCGTCTCCTTCTTCCGTCTCCTCTTCCATGCTTCCGTGACGTCGGACTTGAGCGTAGTTCTTGATGATGACCATGATGCGGATAAGACCGAAGGTCGGGCTGCATCATCTCCCCCCACTTGAAAAAGAGTCGCCCTCGACGATGAGTCTTCATGAATGTGTAGAGGAGGTAGATGACACCAACGCTTGAATGTCCCTTCACTTGTCAAGAGCCCTATCAATAGCACCATAAAAGCAAAGGAGCAATCAAAGCGTAGCCAAGGTTCAATGGATTTAGGAAGAGAGCTCAAGTAGAAGGAGGTCACCTTAGCAAGATGCCGGTGTGCTCTCATCGAGAGATCTTGTGTAGTAGATGTGTGGGGTTGAACCCATTCATTAACGCTCATCCACAAGTCGCGTGTACTTGTATTATGCTCTCAAGAGCTCTCTTTGTCAACTCGTGCTCAATCGAGGTTGACATTGGCATTCTTGTACCTACACACACAATAGGCAAAGCAAAGAACGTGTGTGCATGGTATATGAACACATCATCCATCATGATGGTCCATTTCTTTTGCACATCACCATTAGCGTTAAGCAAAGCATTATAATAGATATGGTGAATATGCGGGGTAAACACATGAACATGCTCATCATGGATATATGCAAATTCTCCAAAATTTGAGAGAGCTATGGGGGCAATCTCATTTACAAGCATGTTAACATTATGGCAAACCAAGCATTGGAAAAAGAAAGTATTCAACATTTTGGTTGCACTAATGGGAGAATATTGCAAGCATGTAGCACAAAACATGTTCAAGTTTGTATCATAGCATGGCATGGTCAAATTGTCACAAGCAACTATTTCCACATGATCAACAATGGTGGTATCACAAGTATCACAAGGGAAAGTGAAAGAAGCATATGACATAGCAATAGGATCATCCAACTCATGCAAGCACTCACAAATCATCATGTCCACTAGTGGGATCATGGCATCATCAACACCCATATAGGTACCTTTGTAGTCCCGCTCATATGAGGTAGGTGTTGTGGAAGAGGTAGGCTCGATGTGGCCTCCATGTTCATCTTCAATCAAGCATGGTGTGATAGCATCATCTTCATGCACCATGTACATCTTCTCCATGATCGGCGTCTCGTCATCCATGGGACCTAATAAGACACAAGGAAACACAATAGAGGTAGAGGGTAAGTTGTTAGAATTTGAAATGGCCTCACATGACCTATCAACTACTACTCTCATCTCACTTGGTGTATCACTCATGCTCTCGAAGTGGAGGCACTCATCAAGCTCACATATAGTGGAGTCACTCATCTCACATATAGTGGAGTCGCTCATCTCCATGGCAATGGCGTCGTCGATGTCCGAGCAACCTAGCAAAGAGGAAGACAACACAAGCAGAGTAGAGGTTAAGTTGTTAGAAATCGAAACATCCTCACTCGACTCATGGTGTGTATCACTCTTGCTCTCAAGGTGTTTGAAGTATGCGTTGCACTCGGCTTTATCATTGGGTGTCATTTGGGCTTCTCGAGCATCTAGCTCGGCGAAGTATGCTCTCATCTCGGCTTGCTCTTGTGGGGTCATCATGTATATCTCACTAGGATAGGTGTATATGTATGGTGGAAGGAAAACTACACAAGTATCCCACCTTTCAAGAAAGTATCGGAAAAATGGTTCAAGTCAAGAGCAAAGTCGAAATGTATCGGGGTTACTCACACACACACTCAAAGCACACGCAAAAGGCTAAGAACTCTATATGTGGTGGGTAAGGGGTGGATAGCAAACGAAAAAGATCAACGGAAAAGTCTATTGTCAAATGTGGGTAAGATCCAAAGTCAAATGTCAAGAGTGGTGATCTATTTCAAGGAAACACGGAAACACACACAAGAAGAACAATGGGGTTAGCGCGACCAAGGAAGTGAGCAAGTAACAAAGATGGTCCTAGCGAAGACTATAAGCTCGGTGTCACGCCAACACAAGAGAGACGGTAGCTCGGTTGCATAAGAGGGAAGCAACAAGATTTGCACAAATGCCACTCTTCTCTTTTCTCTCTTAGTGCTCACAAGCTTTGCACTTCTCGGTATCGGTGGACACACACTCTTTTCTATTTTTTTTTCTTTTCTATTTTTTTTTCACTTTTTTTTCTTCTATGCTTAGAAGCTTTCTTTTTCTCTATGTATATGTCGCACTTTTCTTCTTTTGTGTATCTTTCTCACCGAGCTTGCTTCGGAGCTTCGCTCAACACAACGCACACACACCCTCTCACGGTCGTGACACTTGTGCAATGCTTCGCAACGCTCGGAAAGCCACTCTCAATGGGATAGGTACGCAAAGAAAGAAAAGGCTACAAGGGGTAGGGGAGGCAAGTTATACCTATTGACGTTAGGCGGTGTCAAGCACACGAACTTGCGATGATGGTGATGACGATGGTGTCGAAGATGCGCCGGAATCCGGGTGCCGATGCCGTTGTCGCGGTGTTGATGTAGGCGCGGAAGCGGTTCTCACGGACCAAAGGCACTCCAAAACGGAAACCGGGCAAATTAAGTCAATGCCCGAAAAGTTGGGTCAAAACGAGCGGTCAAAAGTTGGGTTCCAAAAATCGTCAAAAATTGAGGGTAGACTATGTGAAGTATTTGGGGATGCTGTTAAAATTTGGAGTCAAACGGGCTCCGGAAAGTTGTCAAAATTTGGGGCAAAAAATGGAGTCAAAATTGGGCGAAATCTGGGTCAAAACTGCGAAATCCGGTCATGTGGCCGGTTGGACCGGATCCTGGGCCGGACCGTCCGGTTGCCGCCCGGTTGGCGACCGGTCCGAGCAATTTTTTGCGAGATATCCGGCGTGATGCCCGGTTTTGCTCCGGTTTCAACCGGGTTGCCCGGTGTCCTGCCCGGTCGGCCGGAGTGAGCTGCAGCGAGCGGAGGTGGAGATGCGTGGGAGCTTGCTGCTGCGTGGAGATTGGTTGGGGCGTGCGTGCTGATTCAGCCAGGGGGAGCCGCGGCCCGCGTTGACTGATGCGGCGAGGAGCGCGGCCAGGGGAAAACGAGCGGCGGCTCAATGCAGTGTTGCGGGGCGGCCCGGTGGTTGGCAGCAAGGGCGGGCCAAGCGGAGCAAGGTGGGTTGGCCAGCAAGGAGCAGCGTGCGCGCGGTTGTGGCCTGGGGCTTGGCCGGGATGCGGAGGAGCAGGAGCGGGGGCCTGGGCGGTCGAGCGGGGCGCGTGCGGGCGTGGTTGGCCTGCTGCGCGCGGGTGAGAGCACGGCCTGGGCGTATGCGGGCAAGGCGCGCGGCGGCTCGTGGGCTGGGGCGAGCGGGCGTGGCCCTGCTGCTGTGCGCGCGCGTGCTGGGCCAGGAGCGGTGGCGGGGTGGCCTGCAGCGAGCGGGTGGGACAGGGAGCCAGCGGCAGGAGGCGGGCGGATGTGGAGGCACGCAGCGGCAGTTTGGGCGCGGCAGCAGCAGCTTGGGCGTGGCAGCAGCTAGGTGAGCGACGACTGCGCGCGCGATGGAGCGTAGCTGGGGAGGCGCGGCTTGGTGAGGTTGCCTGCGGGCCTGGCGGCCGGCTTCGTCGAGCGGCCGGCTTCGTCGAGCGGCTGCTGGTGGCGTGCTGCGCGGGGCCGGCGATGGTGATTGATGGGCGGCAGCCGGCAGGGGAGTTGCTGATGCGCCTCGGCAGGAGATTGAAGCGGGCGGAACCAGGGAGAGGAAATCGAGCGTGGACTCGATGAACAGCACAAGAACTTTGCCACGGGCGGATAGAAAATCCACAGATTCGATGGAAAATAGATGGAATTGAAGGGGAAAAGATGGGGGAAACGTAGATCACCACAAATAACACCAGATCTGTGGAACAAAACCACAAAAAACGCAACAAATCCGGAGATCAAATTTCGAGCTATTTTTTGGGGCAATTTTTTGGGAAAATTTTTGGGCGAAATTGGAGAGATTCGAGGGTCAAATTCG